>NW_028318249.1:2220000-2410000 GCF_062004578.1 Staurois parvus | reverse complement strand
TAGCCGTATTAGTGCATTTGCGACAGAAACAATTGAGTACTGTCCGTGATACCTTTTTTATTTGCACTAACATACAATTTTCAGGACAAGCTTTCGGGGTATATCCCCTTCTTCAAAGGGTACTGCTTGGACCTTGAAGAAGGGGACATACCCTGAAAGCTTGTCCTCAAAATTGCATGTTAGTGCAAATAAAAAAAGTATCACGGACAGTACTCAATTGTTTCTATGAAACTTAAATTTTCCTTTCAATTCCTCTTGAATCTAAATTTAGTAACATTCCATAGCTTTCCAAGGTTTTTCAGATTTCTACTCCACTCGTAATAGTCCCAGGTGTTCTGTAAACAAATTCTGTCAGGAGTTGTGACCAATTCCTATACAGCGTTTCGACACAGACATGAATCTCTCTTCCGCTCCAAGCTTTGTTGCACTACCACGAGACAGAAGTCTACAGAGTATCAACAACACCCTTTATGAATTCCCCAAATGAGCACAAATGCAGACACACAAAGTTTCAAATAATTTCTCAAAATTGAAAGTCTGCATTTACCTTTTTTTAATCAAATAATGTTTGTTTTGAAACAGTCCAAAACAATTCCTGTTCCCACCCTCCCATACCCCAGCTTCGAATACACCATTAATAGAATCATATAATGCTTCCAATAGAAATACAATATGAACAAGACTTATAAATCTTTCAGACTTAGACAGTGGATTAGTTCTCCCCTTCCAAGATCATTTTCCCCCACAGAAATCTGCTGAAAAGACATCTAGTCGATATTCAAGGCAATTACAACAGTCGATCTAAAAGTAGCTGTGGTGGGGGTAACCTCAAAACCTCCAACCAGTCCTGCCACAGTTGCAATCCTAATAGGCAAGCCTCCGCGTTGGAAAGTCAATTATTCCCTGATTGGTATGGACTTAACCTGTTCTATCGACAATTGTCTAGTTGGAGGATGCGAGGACAGTCATTGCTGTGCCACCAATTTATGTACTACAAATAATAATCTGATCATCGCGAGGAGTGTGGCCAGTTGGTGTTCTTCCTCATTCAGCACACCTAGTGAGCATGTCAAAGGGTCAAGGGGAACAGCAGTAATATTTTTCCTTTTTTAATTTGTATACATGCATTTAGTTTCTGATGTGCAGTTCTAATTGGTTTACAAAAAAAAAAAATAATGGATTTATATTGGTCATTTGAAAAAAAAAAACTCTCTCTAACTAAAAAAAAAAAAAAAAGAAAAAAAAAATGTATTCTTGGACTGACTTTACCATCCACAAATGTTTTTCATAAAATAAAAACATTTATCAACACAGTACAGAAAAACAGACTCCTGAGCGCACATGCTTATACTGTTTAGTTTCACGTCCGGAGTGTTGTCCTACAATGCACTAGTACTCTGCAGTTAACCTGCAAAATTATATTTTGAATTTAAGTTTGTTTTTGTTTTTTTAAACTTTTGAACTACACTTTAAATCCTACATTTGGATCTGTTTTCAAAATATATTTTATTTACATTTTCTAAATGGTCAGTTTCAAATACTTTAATGGTTGAAACTAGTGAACATCTTTGGGTTAACTGAATGCTGCCCTTCCAGAGCTAAAGAGCTACTTCCCAAAATACATTTTACAAGAAGTTTTTGCTTTCTTTGTCCTACTTAGGCAACATTCTTATTTTCAATGCTGGCCAATAATAAAGTATGGATTCAAAAACTGATAAAAGAAAAACTTTAATGGTTTCAGCTACTGAATATCTTTGAGTTGACTGAATTCTGCCCTTCCAGATCCATGAGGCCAATTCTCAAAATACATGTTTTGATAATTTTTTGCTTTATTTGTCCTAACAAAACAGTATTATTTTTAAATGCTGGCAGATAATAATATTACATTCAAAAATCAGTAAAAAAAAATCCTACCCACCATATTTTCTAAATAGTTTAGAATACTTTTATGATTTCAAGTGGTGAACATCTTTGAGTTGACTGAATTCTGCCCTTCCAGATCCATGAGGCCAATTCTCAAAATACATTTTTTGATAATTTTTGGTTTCTTTGTCCTAATAAAACAGTATTATTTTTAAATGCTGGCAGATAATAATATTACATTCAGAAATCAGTAAAAAAAATCCTACCCACCATATTTTCTAAATAGTTTAGAATACTTTTATGTTGTCAAGTGGTGAACATCTTTGAGTTGACTGAATGCTGCCCTTCCAGATCCATGAGGCCAATTCTCAAAATACATTTTATGATAATTTTTTGCTTTCTTTGTCCTAATAAAACAGTATTATTTTTAAATGCTGGCAGATATTACATTCAAAAATCTGTAAAAAAAAATCCTACCCACCATATTTTCTAAATAGTTTAGAATACTTTTATGTTGTCAAGTGGTGAACATCTTTGAGTTGACTGAATGTTGCCCTTCCAGAGCCAAGGCACTACTTCTCAAAACACATTTTACAAAAAGTTTTTGCTTTCTTTGTCTATTAAGGCAACATTCTCATTTTCAACGCTGGGTGATAATAAAGTATGGAATTGGTAAAAAAAATTAAATACTTTAGTGGTTTCAGCTAGTGAACATCTTTGAATTGACTGAATACTGCCCTTCCAGATCCATGGAGCCAATTCGCAAAATAAATTTTACGATCATTTTTTGTTTTCTTTGTCCTAATAAAGCAGTGTTATTTTTAAATGCCGGCAGGTAATTATTATTCTTATACAGGATTTATATAGCGCCAGCAGTTTGCTCAGCACTTTCAAATATAAAGGGAGACAATACAGCAACGATACGGTTCAATTCAAGAGGGTTAGGAGGGCCCTGCTCCTTGGATAGTATTGCATTCCAAAATCATTAAAAAAAAAAAAATCCTACCTACCATTTTTTTCTTAACCAAAACCATGGTGTGCTTTCTATTAGAATGCCCTTGTTGACTTGACCCAACCCACGTAGATAAATTCTCAATTTTAAGCATCGTCTGAAAAATAGATTCCACTTATAGCTTTGTGTAGCTTTTACACAAGGGAAGTTACGCAGTAAAAAAAAAAAAAAAAAAAGAATAAATGTCTACAAAAGATAATTCTGCTAACACATTTTATATAAAATATGAAACGCTGACGGAAAATAAATATTAGCGCAAGTAAATTTATGGGTCTGTCTGTAAAGTTTGCTTAAATGATTACTTAAAGAGTACTAATGAGGAACCGACAGCCTCTGCTCTTCCTCGCAGCGAAGTCGTAAAAAGTAAATGTATGGGTAAACTATGGAGTCATTTCATTAACAAGATAATAATTATGGTAAACTGGATTCTACGGAACTTCCTAACCACAATTCTGGCATCGGTGGAAATACTACACTAACACACTAAAAGCTTGCGCGAAAACATTTTAACCCCCATCTCGCCTTCGACTTTTTCCCCTCAAACACTTTTTTTTTCTTTCTTGCAGACCTTGAACCTAGTCAGTGCTTAGTGACTAGACCTTGCTAAATTACATATAAGTACTCCTCGGGCTAATAGCTCAGGTATAAGCAGCAATTTTTTGCGTTTGAAACAATTACTGGTACTTTCATTTTCTGAAGAACAAGCAACGGCAAAGTGACCTCATTTGCTGAAGGCCACAAAGAGGTCTAGCATGATTAGCTTTGAGTAGTAATCACTGTGTATTACTCGGGATTGATATTAGCATTGTACAAACTTGTACGAATTCTTGACATTTATCATAATGCTGCTAAGAGCCCAAATTATAGGTACTTAAAAAGATATATGTGGCGGGTTTCAATGAACGCTCTAATTAGACATAATAGGAAATTCAACGTAATGAAAAAAAAAACAAAAAAACAACAAAAAAAAAAAAAAAAACACCACGCAGTGTACGATATTTACCAAATATTACAATAGCTTTTAGCTTTAATTTTGACAGATGTGAGCGGTCAAGACAGCAATTATCCAAAGAATTACAAGATGAAACACAGTAAAAATTACAATTCCTCTCCATATGAGGACATTTGGCCGAAGGTAAATAAGACTTTAAAGATCCCAGTCTCATCTATGGCGATATTAATGGAAATAAATAGGTTAAAAAACAGCCGTCAGTTGGCCCTCCGGCTTTGCGCTGACCTGATTTTTTTTCTATGCAAACTAAGGTCACATGACAAAGTCTCGCAAGTACTGCCACGTGCGGAGGGTACGGAATGTACCGCATTATAACGAAGGATCCTTTTTCATAATTTTACATATTCAAAAAACACTTAAAACAATATGGGTCGTCCATATACGTTGCCTGACGGTTGTGCAAAGCCGTAGAAGCGAATAGTTGGGGTGATGTCATGGGGAGGAAGTGAGACAGCGAGTATTACATTCCATTTTACTGTGCAATAAACAAGTAGAAACGTGATGTTTTTCACCAGCAGGTGAGCAAGGGGGAAAAGAAAAAAAAAGAAAAAAAAGAAAAAAAAAAAAAGACGACCCTGAGCGGACTTGAGCAGGTGGCAACCCTTTGGCAATGTGGTTCTGGCCTTTAATGCTTGATAAATACAGCTGTTTCTCCAGAACAATTATTTTCATGAAATGTGAAAAATATGCTTCTGTTTTCACTGTAGACTTGGAAACTCTACAAAGAGGTTGTACTCCCCTGCTGCTGAAAATGACAGCGGGGCATTGTAATAACACGTCAACGGTGAAAATGAGAAAATAATAAACACTCTGCATGGATAGAACAACTCATTTGCTCAGATTAATGTGCAACAGAACTCAAAGTGAACATATGCTATCTTATAGGGAACATCTAGAGATGCAATGCAGTGCCCTAACAGATTTGGCTATTGTCTAGAATTTCTCCTGAAAAACAGCAGTCGATTTCTGTGACTAGGCAATCTCGATATTTAGGCTCATAGATGAATATGAGAGTAAATGTGAGATCATCTAAGGCTCTGCTGCCTCTGATTGTTAGTCTCAGGATATTTGGTGATATCACTACTGTGCTGCTCACTGTTCTCCTTGCTGGTGGGGAATCTGTACCTGAGGCCCTGCAGTGCAAGGACCTCCCAACTTCTGCTTCTCCATTCTGTGGATCTGCTAGTCTCACAAGATCTGGTGATGTCACTGCTGTGCTACTCACTCTTCTCCTTATTGGAAGCAAAGCTGTATCTGAAGACTCACAATGCAAAATTCTCCCAGCTTTTGCTTCATCCATCCTTTGGCTCTGTCCTTCCTTCACCTCTACTGTTTCTCAGAACAAGGAATGTCAAGTCAATAGTGTGGAATAGAACAGCTGCAGGTAGACCATGGGCAATACTACTAATCATTCCTTTTGCCTTGGTCTGCCTTTTTTTGGCACAGCTTCCTCAGATACTTTTTACCGCTTGCCCTCCAGATGATTTACCCCCCTTCCTGACCAGGCCATTTTTTGCATTACGGCGCTTCAGTATTCTGACAATTGCGCGGTCATGCAATACTGCACCCAAATGAAATTTACGTCCATTTTTTCCCCACGCATAGAGCTTTCTTTCGGCATTATTTGATCGCCCTTGTGGCTTTTATTTTTTACGCTATAGGAAAAAAAAAAAGACCGACAATTTTGAGAAAAAAAACAATATTTTTGACTTTTTGCTATTAAACATGTCCAGTAAATTATTTTTTTTAAAAATCAAGTTTCTTTATAAATTTAGGCCAAAATGTATTCTGCCCCATGTCTTTGCTAAAAAAAATCCCAATACATGTAAATTGATTGGTTTACGTGAAAATTAGAGTGTTTACAAATGGCAGTATATATACTGGGATTTTTTTATTTGTACTAGTAATGGCGGCAATGAGCAACTGATAGTGGGACTGCGGCGGGCATTCTGACACTGGGGGGGACTGACTTGGTGTCACTGACATTCCCAGTGACACTAATACAGTGATCAGAGCTAATAAAAAACACTGACGATGTACTAATGGCACTGGGCAGGAAGGGGTTAACACGTGGGGCGATCAACGTGTGCTGTGTGTGCTTTCAACTGTGCTTCTATGCAGAGCCATACAAAGAAGTGCGCAGGAGCTGACAGGGGAATGAACTGTATTGTTTACATACAGTTCTCTCCCTCCGTCGGTAATGCTCAGCGATCATCGGGTGCCGGCGAGTTATCACCGACTGGGACCCGGTGATTGACAGCCGAGGTCGTCTACCCGGAAATGCAAAATCACACACACATACGTACATACATATATATATATATATATATATATACACACACACACACACATATATATACATACACACACACACGTGATTTAGCGCACCCCTGCCGCCCTGTAGCAGTATATCTGCTGTAGGGTGGCGGGAAAGCGGTTAAGGGCCCATTCACACTTGTGTGTAGTCACCATTCCAACACACTGTGCAGTAGATTACAATGTTCCACCTACAGAGCACATATCATGCATTGTGCTGTGATTTGTTTTAAAAATGGGGCATGCACTTTTGTGTCCATTGTGAAGCATTGGTAGCTCTTTTACAATGAATTGGCTGCCTTTTAATAAGAATGGTTAAATCAGGGGTGGGCAGAATGAAGTACAATTCGGAAGCTAATCAGTCCAACCTAACTGGATTAGGAGTTAGGACTTCTCTTAATGCATACTTTGTGCACGCCAATGATTCAGTAAATGTTGAGGAGAACTTGAAAAAAGTCCAGGCAACTAGCCCACATTAGAAAAGAGGGGGTTATTTACTAAAACTGAAGAGTGCAAAATCTGGTGCAACACCGCATAGAAACCAATCAGCTTCCGTGGTTTATGGCCAAAGCCTATTTGAAAAAGCTGAAGTTAGAGTCTAGTGCAGCTGTGCATGGTAGCCAATTAGATTCTGAGTGCTCCAGTTTTAGTAAATTTACCCCAAAGTGATAATGAAAACTTGCCGTTATGCACCCAATATGACCACCACCATAAAGCCAAGGACGGGCATCTTACTCAACCTGTTGCAAGTCAAAATAAATGGAGAAGGATAAATACATGGAGTAGGATAGCCATTGCAGATAGAAGCCATGGACTGTAGTGCATCCATGGCTCCTAAGGTCCTCAGAGGTACAAGCGTGGACTCTTTCATAAGGTCTTCAGAGGTACAAGCGTGGACTCTTTTATAAGGTCTTCAGAGGTACAAGCGTGGACTCTTTCATAAGGTCTTCAGAGGTACAAGCGTGGACTCTTTCATAAGGTCTTCAGAGGTACAAGCGTGGAATCTTTCATAAGGTCTTCAGAGGTACAAGCGTGGACTCTTTCATAAGGTCTTCAGAGGTACAAGCGTGGACTCTTTCATAAGGTCTTCAGAGGTACAAGCGTGGACTCTTTCATAAGGTCTTCAGAGGTACAAGCGTGGACTCTTTCATAAGGTCTTCAGAGGTACAAGCGTGGACTCTTTCATAAGGTCTTCAGAGGTACAAGCGTGGACTCTTTCATAAGGTCTTCAGAGGTACAATGGGCATCCACCGAAATTAATTATTAGATAATAACCAGGGGTAATTGAGAATAAAAACAGCAAAAAAACAGTTCAAAATTCACATTGTAATATAGAATTCTACGGTCAGAACTGAAACATTCAAACCTATGTTGCATTCCTGATTTTCATAAGTTGATATAACAAAATATATGGCAGAGAAATATTTGAGGGCAGAAAAAAAAATCAAAAAAAATAAAATAAAATTTAGACCCCTGGTGCTCAACCTACAGCCTTCAGTGGTGGTCAAGCAGCCAGCAGTGGAATTGTTGATTTTGCAGGAGGGATGTAATAGCAGTGATCTCTAGCAGTCACGTGTAACGTTTTCCTGGTCTTTGGCTGTCTCATATAGCATGTCTCCAACCACACCTGTAGTAGTGTACACAGTTTCTGATTCTGCAGTCTGACAGTTTTGTGTAGCATTTCACAAACTGAGTATAATGTGTGGTCCTTTTGTGATGTCAGAGGCCACAGTTGAGGTTTCCTATACCTTGGCGAGTTGACAACCACTGATTTAGACCAGTTTATTAAACTATGGGTGGGGACACAAATTAGGTCAAGAGCATGTTTGTGATGGGTTGTCCCATGAGCATATAATAAACGTAGCCTAGTTTGTCCAAGTGCAAAATTCATGGTGAGTGACACAACTCACTTTATATAATTCAAGTTGTATACTACCACGATCTGAGACATGGCCTATAAACAACAAGGTTAAAGTATTAGAAGGAGCATTCATTTCTTTTGGATGAAAACGTAATAAATATTTCCACTCACGACACTATGGAACAATAAATTAATATGATTGACAGCACAGCGCAGGAGACCAGAGCCAATGCAAAGTAAGGAGTGGAGAGAATTGAATGTGAGGTGAAGAGACCCTGAGGCTAACTGAAAATGTTAAAAAGATTATATACAATTACAAAAATAAAAAATAAATATTGGCTTCAACGTTTACAGAAATGGTACAGCACCTGCCACTTGTTATACGGTCATTTTTATTTGTTATTTTACATTTTGGAATAGTTCTTTTTTTTGGGTCCCAGCACAGTAACTGGGACCCAAAAAAATTTAGATTCAGACTTTTCATTAATTACGTGTACTGAATACAACTTATTGTTAGATAAAACATTTTCATTGGCGAACAGCTCAAATGCCTGACTACTCAAAGTAGTCAGGCATTTGAGAATAAAGCATTTTGTTTTGCTCATTAAGAAAAAAAAAAGAAGAGTCTTCATTTTTTGGCATCACTGGTGGCATTCCAATATGCCTCCAATATATAAAGCAAATGATGTAGCGCTGTTAGTCAATGTGTGAAACTAAATGTAGCACATCTGTGCAAAAATAAATATAGACAAAATATTAGGTATGGCTTCTATACATCAGTCCAAATAAGTGTCCAACAAATTGCTTGTGCTTATTAAAATCCACTTTGTGCACTCTTATCCCAAGAAAGTGCTATAATTCTCTTTTAGATAACATTATCTGAAAGAGAATTGGAGGTGATAGTTCTGGGAGCACTTTGTTGGCATAAGATTGCACAAAGTGGATTTTAATAAGCACGAGCACTTTGAATTTTATTGGTGTTGGACACTTATTTGGACTGATGTATTGAAGCCATACCTAATATTTTGTCTATATTTATTTTTGCACAGATGTACTATATATAGTTTCACATGTTTGACTAAGTAGTCAAAAGTTTGGGCACCCCAGCTAAAAATATGTATTAATGTGCATAAAGAAGCCAAGGAAAGATGGAAAAATCTCCAAAAGGCATCAAATTACAGATTAGACATTCTTATAATATGTCAACAAAAGTTAGATTTTATTTCCATCATTTACACTTTCAAAATAACAGAAAACAAAAAAATGGTGTCTGCAAAAGTTTGGGCACCCTGCAGAGTTAATATCTTGTACTGCCCCCTTTGGCAAGTATCACAGCTTGTAAACGCTTTTTGTAGCCAGCCAAGAGTCTTTCAATTCTTGTTTGAGGTATCTTTGCCCATTCTTCCTTACAAAAGTCTTCCAGTTCTTTGAGATTTCTGGGCTGTCTGTCACGCACTGCTCTTTTAAGGTCTATCCATAGATTTTCAATTATGTTGAGGTCAGGAGATTGTGAAGGCCATGGCAAAACCTTCAGTTTATGCCTCTTGATGTAATCCCCCGTGGATTTCGAGGTGTGTTTAGGATCATTATCCATTTGTAGAAGCCATCCTCTCTTTAACTTCAGCTTTTTCGCAGATGGCATCAAGTTACCATCTAAAATTTGCTGAAATTTTATTGAATCCATTTTTCCTTCTACTCGTGAGATGTTCCCTGTGCCACTGGCTGCAACACAACCCCAAAGCATGATTGATCCAACCCCATGCTTAACAGTTGGACAGAGGTTCTTTTCATTAAATTCTGTGCCCCTTCTTCTCCAAACGTACCTTTGCTCATTCCAGCCAAAAAGTTCAATTTTAACCTCATCGGTCCACAGAACTTGTTTCCAAAATGCATCAGGCTTATCTATATGTTCGTTTGCAAAGTTCAAATGATGATTTTTGTGGTGAGGACGTAGAAGAGGTTTTCTTCTGATGACTCTTCCATGAAGACCATATTTGTACAAGTATCTCTTTATAGTGGAATAGTGTACCACAACTCCAGTGTCTGCCAGATCTTTCTGGAGGGATCGTGCAGTCAAACGTGGGTTTTGAATTGTTTTTCTCACAATCCTGCGAGCTGTTCTGTCTGATATTTTTCTTGGTCTTCCAGATCTTGCTTTAACTTCCACTGTTCCTGATGACTGCCATTTCTTAATTACATTCCGAACAGAGGATATTGACATCTGAAAACGCTTTGCTATCTTCTTATAGCCTTCTCCAGCTTTGTGAGCGTCAGCTATTTTCAGTTTCAGTTTTCTAGACAACTGCTTAGAAGAACCCATGGTGCTGATTGTTGGGGCAAGGTCAGATGAGTCTGGGCATTTAAAACCTTTGAGATTGACATCACCTGGTCTTCCCAGACAATGACTGAGAACAATCCATGACACTGGCAGGTCTCAGCTTTGCAAAGGGGGCAGTGCATGCTATAAATTCTGCAGGGTGCCCAAACTTTTGCAGACGCCATTTTTTTGTTTTCTGTTATTTTGAAAGTGTAAATGATGGAAATAAAATCTAACTTTTGTTGACATATTATAAGAATGTCTAATCTGTAATTTGATGCCTTTTGGAGATTTTTCCATCTTTCCTTGGCTTCTTTATGCACATTAATACAAATGTTTAGCTGGGGTGCCCAAACTTTCGATCCCCACTGTATATTCCTCCATTATATCTCAATATTTATATTTCTCCAATGTATCCCAAAATTTATATGCCTCCAATATGTCTTAATATTTATATTCCTTCAATATAGCTCAATATTTGTATTCCTCCAATATATGCCAAAATGTATATTCCTCCAATATATTACAATTATTATATGTCTCCAATATGTCCCAATACTTACATCGTTTCAATATATCCCAATATTTATATGCCTCCAATACAGTGAGGAACAGAAGTATTTGAATACCCTGCGATTTTGCAAGTTCTCCCACTTAGAAATCATGGAGGGGGTCTGAAATTCACATTGGAGGTGCATTCCCACTCTGAGAGACAGAATTTTAAAAAAAATTCAGGAAATCACATTGTATGATTTGTAAAGAATGTATTTGTCTTGCACTGCTGAACATAAGTATTTGAACACCTGAGAAAATCAGTGTTAATATTTGGTACAGAAGTCTTTGTTTGCAATTACAGAGGTCAAACGTTTCCTGTAGTTCTTGACCAGGTTTGCACACACTGCAACAGGGATTTTGGTCCACTCCTCCACACAGATCTCCTCTAGATCTGTCAGGTTTTGGGGCTGTCGCTGAGCAACACTTTTTTTTTTAATTCTGTCTCTCAGAGTGGGAATGCACCTACAATGTGAATTTCAGACCCCTCCATGATTTCTAAGTGGGAGAACTTGCAAAATCGCAGGGTGTTCAAATACTTCTGTTCCTCGCTGTATTGGAGGCATATAAATACTGGGATATATTGAAACAATGTAAGTATTGGGACATATTGGAGACATATAATAATTGTAATATATTGGAGGAATGTATATCCCAATAATTATATATTTCCAATATACTGCAATAATTTCACTATATGCCTCCAATATATACTCCAATAATTATATACCTCCAATATATCCCAATATTTATATGCCTCCAAAATACTCCAAATTATATCTCTCCAATATAACCCAATATTTATATGCCTCCAATATATCCCAATAATTATATACTTCCAATATACTCCAATAATTTCACTTTATGCCTCCAATACATACTCCAATAATTATATTCCTACATAATACTCCAAATTATATGTCTCCAATACAACCCAATATTTATATGCCTCGAATACAACCCAATTATTTGCCTCTAATATATCCCAATATTTATATTCCTCCAATGTATCCCAATATTTATATTCCTCCAATATATCCCAAATTTATATTCCTCCAATAGATCCCAAATTTATATTCCTCCAATATAACCAATATTTATATTCCTCCACTATATCCCAAATTTATATTCCTCCACTATATCCCAATATTTATATTCCTCCAATATATCCCAATATTTATATTCCTCCATTATATACCAATATTTATATTCCTCCAATATATCCCAATAATTTATATTCCTGCAATATATACCAATATTTATATTCCTCCAATATATCCCAAAATTTATATTCCTCCAATATATCCCAAATTTATATTCCTCCACTATATCCCAATATTTATATTCCTCCACTATATCCCAATATTTATATTCCTCCAATATACCCCAATATTTATATTCCTCCAATATATCCCAATATTTATATTCCTCCAATATATCCCAATATTTATATTCCTCCAATATACCCCAATATTTATATTCCTCCACTATATCCCAATATTTATATTCCTCCAATATACCCCAATATTTATATTCCTCCAATATATCCCAATATTTATATTCCTCCACTATATCCCAATATTTATATTCCTCCAATATACCCCAATATTTATATTCCTCCAATATATCCCAATATTTATATTTCTCCAATATATCCCAATATTTAAATTCCTCCAATATATCCCAATATTTATATTCCTCCACTACATCCCAAAATTTATATTCCTCCACTATATCCCAAATTTATATTCCTCCACTATATCCCAAATTTATATTCCTCCACTATATCCCAAATTTATATTCCTACAATATATCCCAAATTTATATTCCTACAATATATCCCAAATTTATATTCCTCCACTATATCCCAAATTTATATTCCTACAATATATCCCAAATTTATATTCCCCCAATATATCCCAAATTTATATTCCTCCAATATACACCAATAATTATATGTCTCCAAAATATCCCAATAATTATATGTCCCCAATATACTCCAATAATTATATGCCTCTAATATTGCTATGCATCCTATATACTAATTTCAGTACTTGAGAACTACCAAGAATATTATGATGGATAAAACAATCAATTTCAGATACAGTCACCTAATATGGATAGGGTGGTGGTGGAGGTTACACAAAATCAGGCTGAGTGATCCAGTCCACAATTCCTTACATATGGCAATAGGATTTCTAAAGCTGCCCATACACTAGTAGAATTTTGTACAAACTGTTTCATTTCAAGAATGTTTGTTCAATTTTCTAATTATTTCTGGAGTCAAACTGACATTCGTTTTCAGATGGCAGTGATGACAAAATTCTAAAGAGCAGGATGTAAATTTTTTCTCCAGTAAATGAATTTCTAACAGTGTATGTGGTTTGAGAAAAAACATCTGTTCCATAATCTGAATGTTAAAAGCAAACAAAATTTTGAAGTACTTACAAATGACATTCACAAAGTCATTGAATGTACTGAGAAGGTTCATTCGAAAATCTACTAGTGTTATGAGCAGCCGAAGGCATTCCCATGGAAACTCTGAAATGTAAGTCTTCAAGCTCAGTTTTCGTTACTTTCCTCTCATTTCTATTTTTTTGAGTATTCCAAGCCCCATTAAAGGAGCTCCAATGAGGTGTTCTTGAATTGGCAAACCTTTAGGCCCCATGTACACGGGACATTTCTGAACGTTGGAAACTGGTGGAAAATGCAAGTTAAAAAATGTCTGGTTAGCCGCATTTGCATAATGCATGTATGTGCGTTTTCAATTAGAAGCGTTTTTTAAAGATAAGCACAGAAGAACCTCCCAAATGCCCAGAATGCAATGAAAAGTGGTAAATTATTAACTATTTCAGACTGTTTCAGAGAAATACAGAGAGTAGAAGCAGAGACAGAAGTAGGTGTTGAGATAATTAGGTGAGTTGCTCATTAACATTTCTTTTGTTTCCAAGGGTGGGAAAGGAGTCTGGTGGAGTGAGCCATTAGGGCCACCTGGCAGGGGGTCTCCATGAAGAATTTGAGGTGTGAATGGTCATTAACATATCTTTTGTTTCCAAGGGTGTGAGAGGTCTGAGGTGTGAATTGGTCATTACAATGTGTGACAAGCTTGGTAGGAACATCCTGTGTCCAGTGTTGTCATCTCAGTACCTTGAAAATGCTTTGCATGCATTTTTCATGATGAAAAAAGGCTCTGGACAGCATCGAGAACTGGAAGAGTTAAAAAAAAAATTCAAACGCATATAAACGCGATTTGCCACATTTACAAGCGTTTTGCATTTGAACCACTGATAAAATTGACTTCTGAACGCAAGTTTTCTGTGTTAAAGAAAAACAACTGTAAACTCAAATGCCTGTAGACGACTGTAAACGAAGATGTGTACATGGACACATAGGAAAACATTAGGGA
This sequence comes from Staurois parvus, assembly GCF_062004578.1. Lineage (NCBI taxonomy): Eukaryota > Metazoa > Chordata > Amphibia > Anura > Ranidae > Staurois > Staurois parvus. The sequence continues at coordinate 2,395,661 of NW_028318249.1, read as the reverse complement.
GAGTTCAGGGACTGCTGAAAAAAACACTGAACAGCTCCTAAACGTGCGTTTATCAGCTGCAGTGTACATGAGCCCTTAAACCGATCAGGAAGAATTCTTTATTGACAATACCAATTCAATTATTATTGTATATTGGTAAATTAAAGGGAACCTCATTTTCCCCTGAAAAGTCTGTCTTTTTAACTTTTCCAGTAGAGTTTTACTGGGAGCTTAAAGTATTTGTAACCTTACACATGAAATGTAATAAATCTGTCTCTAAAGTGGTTCTAAAGTTAAAAAGGTTTACCTTAAGGCATTCACTTCATTAACTAAAAAACATTATACAAATTGCTGTGCTCCCCCACCTCCCTAAATACTTCAATCAATGCAGTGCTGGGCATGGCTGCATCTCTCCTCTCTTCTCCCCCTCTATTCAGAGGGACTGAGGCAACAGTGGGAGTCATTGGCTCCTGCTGTCAATTAAATCCAGTAAGGAGGAAGCAGGGGGGCAGGGCTGAGCCATGCTGTGAGTGTCTATAGAGGCACACCATCCAGCTTGGGATCGAGCCCGCACATCTGCCCCAATGGCACAGCTTGCTATGGGGGACACACAAACCCAGCTGGGGGACCCCAGGACCGCTCTGTGCAATTCTACTGCAAACAGCAGGTAAAAAAAATTTCCTTTACACTTTAAGGCTTTTAACTGGTTGACCCTGCCGGATCCCCACTTCCAGTTGTAAACTGCCCACGCTAAGCATGGGAGCTGATCCGTGCTAGTGTGTTCAGTTTGCAGTCCTTCTCATCCCATTGAGTTACAGTGCATAGTGTGCCTGTATCCTCCATAGCTAGTTTGTAGCCTTGCACCCCCCTCCCCCCCAGCATCTCTCTTCTCAACAAAAAAATTACCCATTGAATTTCCCGTCTCCGCTGTCATCTCCCAGTCATGATGAGGTGGTCATGCCCAATTTGGTTGAGGGTGCAGAGACTCCTGATCTGTCCTGCCCACCATTAAACCACTGAAGGCAATGTCTGACACGCTTAGGATTGGACCCCACCCACTAGGATCAAACCCACCCATTCACCACTACAATTCTCATTACATAATGGGAGTAGTAGTTTGTTTGAGCAATGAGCGAAGTGACTTCTCTGCTTCTTGATACCTCCTCCAGGTTCACGAGCAACTCTCTATCCAAGCGATGGCATCACACACTTCAGTGGGGGTACATTTCCCAAAAACAAGGCTTTAATTTAAAAAAAACTATGTTTGCAATGTACATAGAGACATAAGAAGTTATGGCCCAAGTCACAAACTATACTGGAGTTGAACGTAAATTCCCCAGCAATGCTGGATGATGAAATCTGATTTCACAGTACAGCCATAGAATACAATAACTGAAAAGCAAAAAGAGCACCAACCTTGCGCATTACCTCAGGAAGCCAAAAACTGAAGTAAATCATGCATGTAAGTCCTCAAAGGGACTAAGGATAAAAGCAGCCTGCGCGAGTCCCATCAGAGGAGTGGACGCTCAGGGAACAGCTGACGCGTTTCGAAGGATGAACCTTCTTCATCAAAGCTCTGACGAAGAAGGTTCACCCTTCGAAGCGCGTCAGTTGTTCGCTGAGCGTCCAATCCTCTGATGGGACTCGCGCAGGCTGCTTTTATCCTTAGTCCCTTTGAGGACTTACATGCATGATTTACTTCAGTGTTTGTGAGTATTATTCTGTTATCAATAAATCTTGGCTTACTGAGGTAATGCGCAAGGTTGGTGCTCTTTTTGTTTGTTTTCGCTTTTCAGTTTTGGTTGGGCTTCCCCAGCCTTGTTTGGAGCTGCACAACCCCATATGCACTGGTGGTAGATACTTCCAAGTCCGGGCTGCATCTATCTACCTCAGGCTGGGTCATAGAGCGCAAGAGAATTTGTTTTCTTCCTATAGAATACAAAAAGGGCAATTTATCAAAACGGAAGCTGGCAGAACCTGGAGTAGCTGTGCATGGCACCCAATCAGCTTCCATTTTTAATTTTCAAAGCTTTGAGAGTGGATGAAAAGCCTAACAATAACTAGTCTCAAAAATGAACCCCCCACCCCTAACCGATCTTGCCTATCCTGCATAAAAAAAAAAAAGAAGATTGCTCACCTTGTTTTAGTCTACTTCGGTCACGTGACTCCACAGCTCCCCTGTGTCAGTGAGTAGTGGCTGCAGGGAAGAGGAGAGAGAGCACCAACAACAACTGGGCCATGGGAGTCTAAAAGCGACGTCGCGACTCCCAGGATTGCCAGCCATTGTCTAGGGCTCCCCTACACAGGCGAGCCAGAGCTACAGGATCACATGACCGGACTGGACCAAAAAAAGGTAAGCATGCAGATCTGTTTTTTTTTTTTCAAAGTCCTAAAACAAAGAAAAAAAATGCAGCCCCCACATCTATGGACTGGAAATCTGCATTTTATTATAGGTTTGTTCTTTGGTTTAGATGCACTTTTAAAGGTTACGTTCACTTTTACAAAACAAAAAAAAAAATGCATATTTTTCGCAGGTAAAAACAACATGGATTTTTTTTTTTTTTATAAATATTTATTAATTTTCAACCAAATACAAATCACAATCACTTTCTTCTATAAAAAAGACATCAAATCAATATCTACCTATTGACATAATTTATCTATATCCCACTTCCCCTCCTATCCCTTTCCCCCCCTCCCCTACTCCTTCAATCACCTCCCCCCCCACCACTCTACATTTCTCTTCTAACCCAAAACTTTTTTTTTTCTAAAAACCATTTCTAAAATCCGTTTTTTTTTCGAGGGGTATAAATCATCATCATATATTTCACTTTTTCTCTATACTCTTCCCATTATTTCCACTTTATATAATACTTCATCATATCTATATGCATATAATACAATCTTTCTGTCCCACAAATCTGATTCATTCTGACCATCCAATCTTCCTCTGTCGGCACCTCCCTTTTTTTCCAGAACCTAGGTATGACTCTTAGCTGCGCTCAAGAAATGCCATATTCCTGAATCCGTATATGATCTCACTGGAAGCTCTGTGACATGGAGAAGGCATAGCTCATGTATTTATCATTTTTTCACATTGCACCTGCGATCAGCAGATTGTGGGTGTAATTCCACGGTCCTGCAGACTGTCTGTGTATCTGTCTGTGTGGTGTTTCGGGGGGCCGGTGCTGCTGTAACATGTTATACCCTGAATATGGGTGTAACATGTAACATGTTACAAAAGGTGAACTTATCCTTTAAAAAACAACACACTATACACATAAAAGGCACACACCCTGAATATCATATACATCACATTATACATTATGTGATTTTAAAAAATCTTCGCCAAAACATTTGTTTGGTGTTCTTTATAAACCTTCCCCAATCTCACATTCTGTTCCATCGGGTTGTTATGACTTATGTGTATAGTAAAAAAAAGAAAAAAAAAAAAGAAAAAAGTAAAGATAAATAGGAATCCATTAAAAATAATTCCATTTAAAAGTTTGCCTTAATCATGTAAAATGGCAGAAGGCCAACAGAGTCAGACCGGGAAAAGTACATTGGCACAACCTAGGGAGGGATAATTCTTCACCCGCCGTAATTGATGGCTCCATTGTGATGTCAGGTTTCAGGTCACAAAGTCTTGTAATTCCACATATAATTTTTCTACAAATAGTTTTTGTGGCATGTAAGAACTTCACCGTGTGCCAAGCCCAAACAGACCAGGGAGGCCCTATCATGTTTACACTGGGGTAACGATAACGTCACATGTGTCATTGGTATTAACCAAATGTTCTTTGTTTTACCCAACCAATTCATTTGGCATAACCTGTTCTTGCCACTTTATATGTGCAACAGGCTACAAATTTGGTTTAATTAGCATATACATACATATTTAATCTCCTTTAGGTAACCAGAATAATGAGTTAGGGTCAACTTAAATTTGTTTGAAGGCTTACAAAATTTATAAACTGAAAACATTTAATGCAGGGTGTTTTGAAAACATCTCTGCAGAGGATGCTGGGCTTTCTATTTCTATCTAAGAAAGTCCAGCAGTACTAGTTGCTCAGTTTTTTTAACTCTCCAATAATTGAGAATTCCCCAGTGTTCCTTTATTATTTTTATCCTTAACGGCTGATCCTTTAACCACTTGCCGTCCGCCTGCTGTTTATAAATGGCAGGGCGGTGGCACTCCAGGGGCGGGTTGCCGTTCATAAACGGCACCCGCTATTTCTAGTTGTGCACGCTCCCTGGGAGCACGCAGCACCGTGATCCGGTGCCCGCTGTGTTCTCCTGACACAGTGAAACACCGATCGTCGGACGGGACCTCTGTACGAGGTCCCGATCATGTGATCACTGATTGGCCAATCAGTGATCACATGCAAAGTAGTAAGCAAGATATCACTTGTGACATCATTGCTTACTACGTGTGAAATCTGTGAATGATCACAGAGGTCACATGGTACAAGGCTATTCACAACAGCCTTGTACCATGTGACAAGCTGTGACCAATCACAGCTCACACAGTATTTCTCAATGGCTGCAAGAATGCAGACAGAGAGAAAGAGAAATGATTGCTTTTACATCCTATATGGGTGTAAAAGCAATCACTGTAAAAAAAAAAAAAAATCTTCATCACCCCCCACAAGTAGTACAGTGTCACCATGGTGACACTGTACTGCTAGGGTGATGGTATGTAAAAAAAAACCAAAAAAAACACAAAAATAATAACATAAAAAAATAAAAATGTAAAAAAAAACGTTTAAAAATTATAATTTTTGGTTATAAACTAATTTGGCGTATTTTTTTTTTTTTACTAAAAAGATAACGGAATAAATTTTGGCCAAGATGTATGATGAAATATTATTTATTGCAAAATTTTATAAGAAAAACACTTTTTTCGAAATTTTTGGACTTTTTCATTTATATAGCAAAAAAAATAAAAATCCCAGCGGTGAATAAATACCACCAAAATAAAGCTTTATCTGTCTCACAAAAATGGTAAAAAATTCATATGGGTACAGTGCTGCATGACTGCGCAATTGTCATTCAACATGTGATAGCGCTGAAAGCTGAAAATTGCCCTGGACAGGAAGGGGGTAAAAGTGTCCAGACTGGAAGTGGTTAAGCCTGGATGTCAGAAGGAGGTTGTCTCTAGATAAGACTAGTTGTATTGCTGGATTGGCCAAAATGAGTGACATCATCGGTTCACAGCTCCCTCACTGTCAGTGTGTACATGTGTGGATGGGTACCAACAGATGGGCAGCAGCGGAGCCTTGGAGCGATGACTCTTCAAAAACTCACTAATTGAAAGCATTTTGTTATATCTGTTCCAAAAACGACTGTTGGTCCTGCCAGAAATCACATTGTGAATTGGTAACTTCCTGTGCTCTCTGCCCATTTGGTACTCTTATCAGTTGGCGTTGTTTCTAGTTAACTCTGTAGACCAGTGTTTCTCAACCATTTTTTAGGCAAGGCACCCTCTAAAATTTGACAGTTTTGAGGCACCCCATTCTAAAATGTAAAAAACAATTCTACTAGTTTTATATAACACAGCAACATCCACACATGTAGGACACCCAACGTTAGAGGTGGTTTATTCTTCCAAAGCAAAAACACTTTTGCACACTGATACTGACTAGTATTCCAATGTTTCTCTTCTCCTTCAGTTTTTCTCTATCACTGAGCTAATGTGACCCCAGCACTGATGGAGAGGGGCAAGGGAGGGTCAAACAAGGGCACTGTGCAAGCAACCAACATCCTCCTTATCAACTGATGTCATTGGTTGTCAGGATGCCAGCAGCTAGAAGGTCGTAATGGTGGACAAGGAAAACCTGTGGCTTTGTGTAACTAAAAGGCAGGCTTTTTCCACCCGCTGATTTTATACAAGTTTTGGGCAATTTTTTAGATATTTTGCCAAGGCACCCTGGTTGAAAAAGGCTGCTATAGACCACAGAAACCCTTCCATCCTATGTTATGGAGATGAGAGGACCCCTACTGTAATGCATAAAAGAGCAATGTTCTCCACCTAGGACAGGACTATAGTAGCACCCCCCCCATGCTACTATAGTCCTGTCCTAGGTGGAGAACATTGCTCTTTTATGCATTACAGTAGGTGGGCATGGGATAGAAAGTGTGTTACTGGCAGGATAATCAGGTGAAAACTAAAAAAAAAAGGAATGCAGCCAATACATTTAAGGGCCAGTACCCTGCAATATTTTACCGTTTCGCTCTTAGGACCAAATATGATTTAATCACTTTTTATATTTTAGCACCATACACTGGATAGCTACAAAAGTGTAGATGTTAAAAGGTAGGAGAACACTTGGACCCAAAACTTTGTGATTTATTGCCTCCACACAAGAGGCCAAAGCCAGTAAATAGCAGCCAGTATTTCAATTGGAGGAAACTTATAACTAAGCACCGTAAACTCAAAACACAATTTAATTAAATTTTCAATATTCAAAGCAAACTCCCCCATCCATCCATGTCTCCATGTTTTATTTTGGTGGGAAATCATTTTGAACCCCCCTAGCATTTCTAGCTGCAGCCATCTTAATGGCAGATGATTCTTGAAGCATTTACTGCCATTTGCCCTTAGCTCAGGCATGCAGGCAGGAGGATGCGCTTAGCTGAGAAATCTCCCCCTCCCCTCCTGAAGACTCCTGGGATGTATGACATCATTTTGGCCTAGACCAGAAACCAGGAAGTACCTGATGAAATGTAAAACCAAAGTTTAAAACAAGTAAATATAATCTACCTTCTTAGCAATTTACAAATGCTAGCAGCATAAGGGTAAAAATTAGTTAAAAGTATTTCTAAACCCAGGACCACACATCTACTCTATCTGGTCTCCCACAGTACACACAACATGGAAATGCAATTATTTTAGTAAATATAAAGTGCTATATAAACTTCTAAATACCTTTTCTCATCAGCAGTTAGAGTAGTCTTCTGACTTTTATCAGTGTTCAGCAGAGCACTGGTTAAAGCTTGTAGGAGTTTTCTTTCTGCTTTAGAAGGATGGATACAAAACCTCTGATATCTGGACATTGCTGATTGGCCCTGTGCTGATCACATGCACTCTCCCAAGAAAAAAAAAACCTCTCTTAACAACATGCTCAGTTTAGTTTGTATTGCTCGAGAGTCTCCACAGGATATGTCAAACAGCCTTTTTCTTTTTTTTTTTTTTTACACAATGCAGAGGATTAACCCCTTGGATTCCACAGTGAGTATAACAAGCATGCTTTACTGCATATACAGACTGGTTGTACTGTTGTGGGTTTGGTAACACTTTAATGACGATTGACAGAGATTAGTTCCCCTTTCATACTAGTTTAGCGTTTTCCTTTATTGTAAGGACACACAATGTATCCCATTAGATTGAAATGTGACAAACAAATAGAGACAACTTGATAATTACAATAACTTTCTAAAGCCATGACAGCATTGTGCATGGAGATTTCTTCAGAGCCTTGTCAGTAATGCTGCAGTGGACACAATGGAGTCGCAAAGGCTGGGATTCAAAAATATGGCAGCAGCCTTTTAAAAAAAAAACCCCAAATAAATAAATAGGCTTAATGATGTATTAACAGTACAATGATGCAAGATAGAACCAGAGCTAAACCAAGTGTATAACCATAGATCAGATTTAATTCTAGGGACTGCCTCTGTCCTAGGTTTTGAATTTTCACTGAGGAACTGCTTGGACCTGAACTATATTTATTAGATTTTGGCCATAGACTGGAGGAAACATTTTATTACAAACTGGATTCTGAGAGAAGTAGAAGTGGTTAAATCAGAACAAAAGGTCTAAAAGTTTATTGTCTGAAGCTGCTAAAAGAGGGTTTCTCAACCAGGGTTCCATGGAACCCTACAGTTCCTCCACATACTTCTGGGGGTTCCTTGGGCAATGATCTATTTTGCCTCCCACTGACACTATTGATCTCTTTAGCTTTCTGTATAGGGGCAAGTCTTCTCACAACAAGTGTAACGAGCAATCTTCCCACGGACCATCACACTAATGTATCATGAGTTGCAGATATTAGTAACTTTTAAGAGGAGTCCCCCAGGATTGGAAAGTAAATTCAAGAGGTCCATCTGTGTTGAAGAGGTTGAGAAAGGCTGTGCTACAAAATACGGTAACGTTCCCTTAATGCACGGAGATGTTTCAGAGGTGCAGAGAGATTGGAACTTTACTCCATGTTTTCTGGTCTTTTAAACATCAAGAATTTTGGACCAAGGTCCAGCACATAGCCCAGAACTTTACGGGCTAAGAGATCCCTTGGGATCTGGCGTTTTTTCTGCTTCATCACCATGATATTTCTGGTATAGACCATTGTACCATTGCTGGTGCAGCAAAAGGTTGCATCACAATTTTGTGAAGACAACAAGCACCACCGATTGGCTAAGGAGAATTATGGAAATCAATGAGATGAGTACTTGATTGCAACAGAGAGGGGCAGGAGAGAAAACATTTTGAAAAAAATGTCTCTACTGACACGACTATGTATTCTCAGATGCTTTTTTTTTTATCCCTGCTAATGCCAACTTCCTCCAGCATGGATGGTTGAGTATGCCTGGCTTTTGGAAGTTTGAAGGTTAAAGTGGGAGAAAACTCCCTTTGTTGTTTTGTACCTACAGGTAATCCTATAATAAGGCTTACCTGTAGTTACAGTAAATATGTCCTAAATGTGCACTGTTTAGGAGATATCTACATGTGAAGCACCCAGTGACATCACTGCACTGTGATACGTAGGAGTGACATCATCATGGCTAAGCCATTCAAACGGCTAGAGCCCGAGAACCCAGAAAAAAGACCATGTGAAGGTGTGAAGGTGCAGTTGCTGTCAGCGGTCAAAAGGTGCTGCTGGAGGGATTAGTATCCTTTGGTGGGGGGGATTTAAAAAAAAAAAACAAAACAGTGGTTTACTACCGCTTTAAGGGACTGGGACTCCCTTCACCCTTTTTCTTCTCTTCTTTTTGCCCTCCTTTGCAAATTAAAGCAAATAGAAGCAGAGGTTACATAGTTAGTATGGCTGAGGAAAAGACAAAAGTTCCAGTTCAACCATTAAAAGAAAAAAAAAAAGTCATAATCCTATACCCACAGTTGATCCAGAGGAAGGCAAAAAACCCAGCAAAGCATGATCCAATTTGCTCCTGTAGGGAAAAAAAATTCCTTCCTGATCCCCCGAGAGGCAATCGGATATTCCCCGGATCACCTTTACCTATAAATGTTAGTATCCAGTCATAGTCTGTGTATCTAAGAAATAATTCAGGCCTTTTATAAAGCAATCCACTGAGCTGGCCAGAACCAACTCTTGAGGTAGTCTATTACACATTTTTACAGCTCTCACTGTGAAGAAACCTTTCCGTGTTTGGAGATTACATTTCTTTTCCTCCAGACGTAAAGAGTACCCTCTTGTCCTCTTTGATACCCTCAGGGTGAATAGCTCTACACCGAGTTCACTATATGAACCACTGATGTATTTATACATGTTGATCATAAAGCGCTGAGCAAACTTGGCGCTATATAAATCCTGTATAATAATAATAATATCCCCCCCTTAATCTCCTCTTCTCAGTTCCTCTAATCTTTCCTCATGGCTGAGCTCCTCCATGTGGCTTATCAGTTTGGTTGCCCTTCTCTGTACTTTCTCCAGTTCCCCAATGTTCTTTTTGTGAATTGGTGCCCAAAACTGAATTGCATATTCCAGATGAGGTATTACTAATGATTTGTACCGGGGTAATATGATATCTCTCTCTCTGGAGTCTATACCTCTCCTAAAACAAGAGAGGATTTTGCTCGCTTTAGAAACCGAAGCTTGGCATTGCTGCCATTATTAAGCTTGTGATCTACCAAAACCCCCAGATCCTTCTCCACCATTGATTCCTCCAGGTTACCATTGTCATTGTGTACAGGTTGACAGGCTCCTACTCAGTCGGTCTGAATGTTTTTGTTGAATCAGGCGTGGGATTGTCATGACTCTTCTCTGACAGATTGTGCGGAAGTGGAACAACCTTTGCTACTGCACACTGTATTTTCAGTTTGATCACAACATTACCAATGTCATGTGGGTCCTCTGTACTGTAGTTTTATTAAATAAAAAATAGTCCAAAATGGTCAACAAAATGAAGTCAAAGAATGGTCAACAAAATGAACCAATTATTGAGCAGCGCCTTCTGTACTTTCTGTACTTGTACTGTGCTCTATGTTCATTGCTTTCACATTTTCTGGGAGATCTGATCTCTACTTCTCAACAGTAGCTAATCACATTATAACAATTTTCTAACATAGGGTTTCCAAACATTTATGGTCAAACAAATGTGGAGAGAATGTGAGCGCCACAAATATAAGTTCAATAAATCTTTATTTTAAACAGGCCAGAAAAGGTGAACACATTTCTGGGGTCCAATATCATTTATCAGGGCTTTAAAACATTCCCAGGCTTGTTTCCTAATCCCAGATGAAGGGGGGAGTATTAAGCCCTTGAAACATGTTGACAATTTTTCTTGTGACCTCCAGTCTTGTGAAATAAGGATTTACTGAACTTTTATATCTGTGGTGCTGTCTTCTCCCCATGTTTCTTTCAGCAACAGTGGGACATAGTTCCTTCAACTGACACAGACAATAGGGTAGTATTCCTCCCTTTGACACCAATATAGCGCACTATTTGTCCCACTGACACCAATGATGGGGTACTTTTCTTCCCACAAGTACCAATGATGGGGAACCATTACTGCTCCTAATACCAATCACGGGGCATTATTTACTCCCCTGATGCCAGGACATTTTCCATTCCTACTGGCCACAGTGAGGGCCCTCTAAAATTTGAAGGACAGTAAACTGTCCATTTGCTTAGAAAGTCTGGAAACCCCTGCCCTAGCTGACACTAAAATTAGGATCTAATGTTTTCTTATTCTTCCTATTTTGGGTCCAGCATTCTACCAACACAACTAACAGCAAACATTTATTGTGTCATCCCAACCACCTGTATTTTGACCAGCAAATGTTAAGCAAAATATTGTTTACATTACAGTCCTTTCCCACCAATCCTGAAATAATTAGTAACATAAATATATAGGCTCATGACAAAAAGAGTAAAGGTAAGGTATATGAAGCAAATGCATCTATGAGCATGCATGATGGAATCTTATTAACCTTCCTTCTTGAATGGACTGAGTATTCACTGTACTATCGATGCACTGCAAGTTTTTTTTCTGACATTCAAATTCAAGTTGAAAAAAAAATACATCCTAGCAATTATTTTATTTCATTCCACTTCAAGAGTACATATTTAAAATGAGGAAGAGGAATGTTCAAAGCACTGTCCCTACAATTATATCAGGTATCTCAATGTGGAAATGAGGTATGAGACACACAAACTGCTCTACAATTAAAAAAGAAACAGTCATATATGTACAGTGGTTGATGGGCAATGTGGGTAATTACAATCACCAAATGATATTTTTGAAACAAAAATTATGTTATATAACATGCTCAGATCAACAGAGTAACAAGCACTCAGATAATATGATCCAACATGACAGATCACTAAGGCTGGCCATACACTAGTAGATATTTGTACGTACATTCATACAAGCACTCTTTGTAAACATTATGACTGGATGATCGTAGTTAGAAAAATACTACAAAATTTTGTTTGCTTTTATCATTCCATTTTGGAATTAATAATTTTCCCAACCAAAACACATACAAAAATCCATTCATTCGGAAAAATGTTTCATCCTGCTTCTTCAAATTTTCTTGCCACTGATCAAAATAAATGTGAATCTGACCCCACTAATTATTAGAAAATCCAAAAGAACATTCTTAAAATAAAACATTTTGAACAAAATTCTACTAGTGTATAGCCATGTTAGGTTTAAAATGGCAAACAATTTCTGCATCCAATATACTTTTGTGTGTGTTGGGTGCTTGGTCTCCCTTTGTGCTCATTTGCTGGTCCCTACATTACTACTGTGATGGAGCAGCCAGTAGGAGGAACCATAGGGCACACTTTTAGAAGTGCCAGATGCAGAAGAGTCTTCAGCCATAGTAGTTGTGTAAGAGAAGTATTATTATTCAGTGAATATCAAGAACTCAACGACATGACCTCAAACTAGCAGGATGACCAGGAATCCAACACTTTTACAAGTGCTTGATGCAGAAGACTCTTTAGCCATCAAAGCTGTACAACAAAAGGTAAGTATTAACAAGAATCAAAGATCAAAAACAGTGGGTCATGTCCTCAAACTAGCAGGAGGACCATCAGGAGGATGAGGCATCCAACACTTTTATATGTGCTGGATGCAGAAGATTCTTCAGCTATCATAGATCAGCAACAGAGGTAAGTATAAATATGAATGCACACCAAGAACATGAGGACATGACCTTAAACTAGCAGGAGGACCAGGCATCCAACATGTTTAGAAGTGCCGGATGCAGAAGATTCCTTGTCCATCATAGCTGTGCAACAGAGGTAAGTATTAATGCCAGTGTAAGATTAAGATGTAAGAAGTGTTGTGCTGAAGACATTTCTTCAGCTACCATAGCTGTGCAACAAGGGTAAATATTAATATGAAGAAAAGAACAAGAACATGGGGATATGACCTAAAACTAGTAGGAGAACTATTAGACGGACAAGGCAACCAACACTTTTAGAAGTGCCAGATGTAGAAGCGTTTTCAGCCACAGTAGCTGTACAACAGAAGTAAGGATTAATATGAAGTGAAGATCAAGATCTCAAGGACATGACCTCAAACTAGCAAGATGACCAGGCATCCAACATTTTTACAAGTGCTTGATGCGGAAGCTTTTACAGCCATCACAGCTGTTCAATAGAGGTAAGTATTAACATGAAGCAAAGATCAAAAACACGGGAGAATGACCTCAAACTAGCAGGAGGACCATCAGTAGGATGAGGCATCCAACACTTTTAGAAGTGCTGGATGCAGAAGATTCTTCAGTTATCTTAGATGAGCATCAGAGGTAAGTATTATTATGAAAGCAAGATCAAGAACACGGGAACATTACCTCAAACCAGCAGGAGAACCATCAGGAGGATAAGGCATCCAACTATTTTAGAAGTGCTGGATGCAGAAGATTCTTCAATTATCTTAGATGAGCATCAAAGGTAAGTATTATTATGAAGGCAAGATCAACACGTGAACATGACCTCAAACTAGCAGGAGGACCAGGCATCCAGCTCATTCAGAAGTGCCAGATGCAGAAGATTCATTGGTCATCATAGCTGTGCAACAGAGAGTGCAATTAATATGAAGCAAAGATCAAGAACTCAAAGACAAGATCTCAAACCAGTAGGGTGACCAGGCATTCAATACTTTTAGAAGCGTTGGATGAAAAAGATTCCTCAGCTATCATAATTGTGCAACAGAAGTATATAAGGAATATGAAGATAAACCCAAGAACTGAGGGATATGAGAACAGAGGGACTTGACCCCAACCTAGCAGTAGGACCAGGCATCCAACAAATGCTGGCTGCAGAAGATTCCTTGACCATCATAGCTGTGTAACACTGAGTAAGTAGTAATATGAAGCCAAGATGAAGAAGGACCTCAAAAAAGCAAAATGAAAGTTCAAACTAATCTTAGAATCATTATTTTGACAGAAAGAGTAGTTTTTGCTTGTAACAGACTTCCTGCAGAGATAGTGAGTTATTCCACAGTAAGTGAATTTAAAGCTTGGGACAAACAACTCAGACAAAAACAAACAGAAAAAACAGAAAAATAAAAAAATGGATCGACTCAATAAAACACTTGGGGGGAATTTACTAAAACCGGTAAACTCATAATCTGGTGCAGCTGTGCATTGCAGTCAATCAGTTTTAGCTTGCTTAATAAAACTTTGGCAATAAAACCTGAAAGCTGATTGGTTTCTATGCAGAGCTGCACCAGATTTTGTACTTTCCAGTTTTAGTAAATAACCCTCTTGTTTTTTTTTCTGATTTTACTCTTATGTTTCCATTAACCTTTTTCTTTACAGGGAACCCTTTAATTACAAAAAAAAAAATCCAGCAACAGAGTGACAGTTGTCCTTGTTTTTTTTCACGGTAGCAAAATATTTTTGACTGGAGGATGCAAACTTGAGGCTGTAAATTCTCACTCAAACAATTTGAGTTCTTGGAGAATTTAATGTGTTTCCATAAGTATATATTTTAAGGAGTGAGCTTTAGAATGACACTAAAGTTTGTAGGAGATGCACTCATGTTTCATTAAAAGTCTTTTTAATTGAGGAAGTTTTAAATCTGCATCTCAGGTTGTACACATTTCACCTGAAGCATATTTAAATACGATAATATCAACTTTATAAACACGGAAATCTGAAGACTGACATGTTCCACTGGAACAGGTAAATAAACAAGAATTACTTTGCAAATGAAATTTAATGAAAACTGAATACGTTAGCTCCTCAAAAGTTCCGAAACAGAAGGTAGTCAGACAGCTATTTTTCACTTAAACGCATTAGCTCTCACCAGTAAAAATGGCCATACACTAGTCAAATTTTGTTCTACAATGTTTATTTTGGGAACCTTTCTTTGATTATTTAATCGTTCGTGAACCACTGTGACAATTAACAAAACTTTAATAGCATTTGCAGTTTTCGTTCAGGAGAGTCCATTCCTTCCAAAATTGAAGGTTAAAAGTAGAGGACATTTTGAAGTACTTTTCAACTGACATATGTCAAGTCAAGTCATCAAATGTACGTAAAACTTTCATATGAATGTTCATGCAATAGTTCATTTGAAAATCTACTAGTGTATGATCGCTTAAAGTTAAGAAAATTGGAAAAAAAAAAGCCCTAAATGTCCAATATTTTACTAAACTATACCCAACTACAACTAAAAACTTCTTGACTGTGTGAAGTCTAAAGTGTATTCAACTAATCTTTTATAAACCTTAGATTAGCCTTTCAACATTTTTAACATGGAGAAAACCCTTGAAATAACTTTCTGGTCTTAGTGAACCCCTGCTAGTAATTGTTATATCTAAAGCTCACGATACATTGGCAAGATAGTCACTGGGGAGAATGCTCCTTACATTTGTGGTCATTGAGAATTCTGACAGGTAGCTAAAATGATCGTTGCTATCACTGGTTACTTATTTGAGAGGCAGAAATTGCTCAACCCTTAGCCACTCTGGAGGAACCATACAACCCTAGTTGAGAATGGCTGATTTAGGGTACAAATGAATAATATTGACACCTTTGTTTAATGGACGTTCTTGGTAAATGAAGATCATTTTGGGAGCCAAACTCTGTCCCAAATACCATCCGCCAGGTTGGATTTTTTTCCAATGTATATTTGGGAGTGCCGAATGTTTATCGGCATACCAGCTAATGACGAAGCACATCTCGTGCAGGCTGCACGTGTACAGTTTTAAAGGAGGGGATAGAAAAAAAAAATTCAGCTTGACTGGACAATGCATAACTGAGAAGATCATATTCAATCGAGACACTTAGGACAACCGCAGGAGTAATTTAGGCATGATAATGGAGTGCCGATGCCGATGCCCCTGACGCCTTTACAGATTTTCGCTACACGAACGGTCTTGTCTTTATCGGCAGGCTAAAAATTAAGAAGTATACTCACAGACAGGTTGGCTGCAAGGTACAAATACTAAATATCGATAATCTCCTCAGAATTTTTAGTTTTCTGAGGGTCAGCTGTTACAGAATAGGCAGGTGATACATTAACCGCAAGAATTTCTTCCAAAGATCTCAAAAAAGCAAGTGAATTAAAGGTCTTTAGTGAGTTTCTCGAGCAGCATCACATGCTGACGGGCACATTTTAAAGAGCATTAAGTAAACCGGGACATACAGATGTTGAATACGGAGAGCAGCCTACAGTATTGAGCACAGTAATAACATGTAATTGGTGTCAGTCAAAAACAAAAAGAAATTTACACATGACTTATAATGAATGGAATGTTCAGTAACCCGTGGCTATAAAGTATTAAAAAAAAGTATCAAAAGATGTAAACAATTAAGACTGTTTTCTTTATTACAGTTAATTCTCTGGGGTCAGGAGGCCAAAGTGGTTATTGGTATGGTGCGCCTTTTATCAGCGCTAAGACGCACAGCCGGCCACTTCGGCAGACGAGGGAGTTAAAGCAGTCACGTTGAAGGTACACGTGACTTAGCTGCTCCATTTCTGTCCTAGTTACACGTAAGCAACAAAAGCTGGCAACCCTCGCCAAGTTGGGAAAAGTATTTCCTGATATCATCGATGGAGGCACTCTGCAGGAGGGCCACCTGCGCAGTCATCAAATGACCTGTTTACCGGGAGCGGACTGAGGATCACGACGAGAGGCCAGGAGAGGTTCCAGTCATATCACTAGCTACTAATCTTCAAATGAACAGAATTCCAGAAGAAGAATGTGCTAGATGTGATTAATAAAACGGCGCATTTCTGTAGATGACTCCATTGTCAATCTACGTAGTCATGAGTGTTTACATGCTACAATTAAGTACTATATAGTCAAGAGGCGGCTGAAATCATGTGGTTTTAAAATACAAAAACTTACATAAAAGGCGATCAATATTGGTAAACAATTAGAGTTATAGGAGTGTAAAAGAAAGAGGAGAAAACAAAAAAAAAAACAAAAAAATAGAGAGTAAAAGAAACCAAAACGAAAAAAATATACAAGATAATAATAATACTATTATTATTAATAATAAATAAAAAAAAAAAAAAAAAAAAAAAGAAGAGAGAGCAAAAACTTAATTTCAGCTTTGCTAAACATTAACTTAGAATTTCCGAGTCATCACGTTCACCTGAAAAAACAAGAAACTTACCTGACCAAATAAAAAAATTAAAAATTAAAAAAAAATCCCACACTATCACAGAGACGCCAGAAGCCTTGCCCACTCATCACGTCGGATGACCATGCTGTATTAGCGAGTCCTGAGCGACCCAGAAAGTTGATTGATAAATGGGAAAGGGAAAAGCCCGGTGACCGGCAGATGAACAAGATTGATCTTCCAGGCTTTGCACCGAAAAGTCTCCTATTACAGCATAGATTCATCTCACTCAGGCAGGGATATGTTTAACTATTCACTGCATTGTTTCAAACCAACCACATTTACACTTCTATAGACTAAAAATATTGTCCACATTTTGAGAGACCTCAGATTCGGACTTTTCACAAAAAAAAACAAAACAAAAAAAAAAACAACATGGATTCCCTCCTACTAAAGATTGCATTTAAAATTAATTCATTTAAAATGAATCCTGGGACTTTTCAGGTGCTTTAGTATACAGAAAAATTCTAAAAAATATTCCATTTATTGTACAAATGTTTCAAAACACACAAAAGAAAAAGAGAAGAGCGACATACACTTCCACAAGTGATAGAAGGTAACAACCGACACTTGTAACAGACAAATGCACACAGACACACAAAAGTACCCTCAATGCCCCACCATTTAAATATTTCAGTGCCAAGAGGAGTTCTTCTTTATCACTTTCTGGTGATGGGGTAGAGGAAATATTCAACCCATTTCCCAGATCTATAGACCTGCTTCATCAGGAAATGTGGAAAGCAAATCTAAAATATCACATCGGGAGATAATAACATTATCATATCTTACTATTCATATATTTCAATGCAGAAAAGTTCTTGCACTTTATCCGAAGCGGATTCTGGCGATAGGGTGGAGGTGATATTCAAACCGTTTCCCAAATCTATAGATTTTCTGCTTTAGGAAATGTGGAGAGCATATCTAATAGATCACATCGGGAGATAACATTCGTATCATATCCAACTATTCATATATTTCAGTTCAGATCAGTTCTTGCACTGTATCTGAGGCTGATTCTGGTGATGGCGTAAAGCAAGTCATAGACCATGAGATTTTCTTTCTGCAACCACAGTCAGTGTTGATGGGGGAATCCCTCGCATGGAGCTACTGTGTTCTCATGGCGGGGGAGCAATCTCTGTTGGGATAACACAGTAATTATTGCTAGTAGCTATAGCCAATGCCAATAATTGCAGGAAAAATCCAACAGACTGGTTGCACTAAAGTCATACAACAATCGAAATGGGTACAAACAGCCTGCCCATTGACAGTTCGAAACTTCTCCGGTCCCTACAGAGCCAGCCAAGATGTGAACCTTCTATGGCTGGCTTTAGGGTGAAATTCAATCTGTTTCTCAGATCTTTATATTTTCTTCATCAGGAAATGTGGAGAGCATATCTAAAATATCCCATTGGAAGATAATATTATTTGTATCATATTTTCCTATTCATATGTTTCAGTCCACTTTTTCTGAAATGGATTCTGGTGTTGGGGTAAGGGGCGTATTAAGTTTTTGTCCTGAATCTATAGGATTTGCCCCATAAAAAAAAAAAAAAAAGTGGGGAGCACATCTGAAATAACATGGAGAACTACAATAGTATAAAATTTGACACCTCATGTTATTCCATGGATAGCTCAAATTTCTTTTCAAGCCCAAACACTGCAAAGAAATCCCACACCATAATCCCCCCTCCACCAAACTTTAGACTTGGCACAATGCAGTCAGGCAAATGCCAAACCCGGACAGGTCCATCGGATTGCCAGATAGAGAAGCGTGATTAATCTCTCCAGCGAATACGTCTCCATTGCTCTAGAGTCCAGTGGCGGCATGCTTTACACCACTGCATCCGAAGCTCTGCATTGCACTTGGTGATGTAAGGCTTGGATGCAGCTGCTCGGCCATGGAAACCCATTCCATGAAGCTCTCTACACACTGTTGTTGTGCTAATCTGAAGGACACATGAAGTTTGGAGGTTTTTAGCTATTGACTCTTCAGACAGCTGGCGACTTCTGCGCTTCAGCATGCGCTGACCCCGCTCTGTCATTTTACATGGCCTACCACCTTCAGGGCAGAGTTGCTGTCGTTCCAAGTTGCTTCCACTTTGTAATAATACCACTAACAATTGACCGTGGAATATTTAATATCAAGGAAATTTCACAGGTGGACTTTTTGCACAGGTGGCAACCTATGACGGTACCACGCTTGAATTCACTGAGCTCCTGAGAGCGACCCATTCTTGTGCAGGCCATACATGGGTCGAATTCTGAATGAATTTTCTTTAAAAAACTATTAAGAAATTTTGTGCATTTTGTAATCCGATGGTACCCCCACTGATTTCAAAATTCAACCAACCAAGCCTTTAAATTCACTTCATATTGCTACAGAAAATAAATTTTCGTGGACAAGAATTTTCTTTTCTATCCAGGTCACAGCTTATGCTCATTTCTTCCTCGATTGCATTTTTTGCACGATCCTCCCATCGATTAGAAGTTTGTTTTTCAAAAAATTTCCAACATACCCGATCACTCAAATTTGATGGTCACTGAAAAATCAGCCATTGCTGTGGCCCACTAATGGTGCGAAATCTAAATGAAAATTTCTAAGAAAAAAATCTTTCAGAATTTTACCCATGTATGGCCAGATTTTCACAAATGTTTGTAGAAGCAGTCTGCATGTCTAGGTGCTTGATTTTATACACCTGTGGCCATGGAGGTGATTGGAAAACCTGAATCCAATGATTTGGAGGGCTGGCCCAATACTTTTGGCAATATAGTGTGTGTGTGTGTGTATATATATATATATATATATATATATATATATATAGTGAACATGTAAACATATATACAGTATCTATAGTGTGAATGTGTATACATATATATGCAAGTTTAAGAGAGAATTGAACTATCCATGGAATAACAAGGAATTTATTATACTAAATTATTTTTCCTGATGTGATATTTTAGATGTGCTCGTCATATTTCCCAATTAAGCAAATGTGCAGATTTGGGAAACACGTTGATAGTTAAAATTTCTCTAAAACTTACATATATGCGAGTTTAAGAGACGTTTGAACTATTCATGAAATAACATGGAATGCAATATTTTGATATTATACTAATGTAATTATTTTTCCAAATTTGGTATTTTAGATGTGCTTTGCATAGTTCCCGATGAAGCAAATCCTGGGAGATTTCAATCTGGGAAAAGCGTTGGTAATTCAAATTTCTCTAAATCGTACATATATGCAAGTTTAGAGGAAAATTGAACTATCCACGGCATAAAATGGAATGTAAAATTTTGATATTATACTAATGAAAATATTTTTCCCGATGTGATATTTTAGATGTGTTCTTTATATTTCCTGATGCAGCAAATCCATAGATCTGGGAAACACGTTGTAAACTGAACTATCCATGGAATAACGTGGGCTGTAATAGTTTGATCTTGTACAGTTATTATTTCTATAATATGTTATATCTAAATATATACTCCATATTTCTGGATGAAGCAAATCCCTAAATCTGGGAAATGGGTCAAATATCACCCCTACCCTACCTCCAGAAGAGATAAAGTGAAAGAACTCTTCTGCGCTGAAATATATGAATGGTGCGGTATTGAGAGTACTTTGTTGTGCGGAAGCATGTGTCATTGTAAGTTATTACCTTGTATCACCTGTAGAAGTGTAGACAGACTTTTTTTTTCCTTTTCTTTATTTATTGCATTCTTTATTTATAAGGTTTTGTTTTTACAAAGCAAAGAAAGGGCAGCAAATAGAACAATCCATTGCAGAGCCGTTTAGGTCTGACAGAGAGTAAACTACAATAGCAATCTGAAATACTTTTCAAGTAATAAAAGGTTTACAAAAACACATACAGGAATAATTATAAGGTGAAACAGGGAACAGTCCAGGGCTCCCGAGGTGTAATATTAGAATGATAAATAGTAACAGAGGAGGTCCCGGGGCCCTTAGTAAAAGGAGTGAACGCATTACGGCGTACGTGAGGGTATAGATCTTGTATGTAAGGGGACCCAGCTGCATTATGCACTGGTCAGAGCCTGTACAGTTAGGAGAAACAGAACTCAAGGAGGGAGTATAAAGTAAGGACTATATAGAAATCCATGGTAAGGTGTACAAAGATAAGATGGGGTCAGATGAGAAGTATAAAAGATAGTGGGGAGGTAGGGAAGGAAAATAAGGGGAAAGAAGGGAGGAGCATCCAGTGGGGGTCAAACGAGTTGGGCAAGGAAAGAGGGATCTTCAGTGGTCCTGATGAAGGTGTTGAAGATCGTTTATGTATTTTTATACAGTTGTTTAATAAAAGGACATTTTTTAAACATAATTTGTATATCAATAATAGCACCTGAAAAGTCCTAGGGTTTGCTTTAAATGGTATTGTTATACTCAGTTCAGGATGTGGTTCAGTGACAATTTTCCAGACTACGATTATACAAATTTATAATAATTTCACACATTGGATCACCTTTAGAACTTTTATAAAATGCTATAATTGAAAGTATGGTTTGCAATATTTTTTTTTCACTAGAACAACGATAACGAAAAAAAATTCCAAGTACGTATAAACCAAAATTACTAAAATCTCACATACGCTTAACAGGTTAATGTCGTTTCATAAGACATTTTTATTATTTTTAAATCTATAGGTTTCATTAAAATAATCTTGCCATTAAAGTCCTTGTTCAGACACTTCCTGTTTGGAGATGACAACCCCCTGTCTCTCAGTTGAGTTCCTGTGTTGTCACCCTGTCACAGGCTTACCTATTGGCGGCTGTTTTTGGCTTCGCATCAAGTAGGCTTGGTTCATTGTTGCCACCATCAGGAAACCCACCTGTGAAATGTCATGCAGGTAGCGCTGGGGTACATGTAGACAGGAAAAGGCTGCACAAGATCAGCAGCACTGAGATGTATCCAGTTTGATTTAAATGAACTATAAATAAATTACTGATTGAAATGCGCTAGTAGTATATGATATGGACTTCATGGGTCAATGCCTTGGTGTAGCCTATATGGCTATCAATGGCTCATCACTACCACAATTATCCCAGTATGGTATTAAAGCCTAACTCCAGGTTTTATTTCGCCTCGAATACTTTGTTTTGGACCAAGCTGTTGCAAACAAACAAATTCCTTCACTAAGACACGCACCCACTGCCAGCGCTGTATAAACTCCTGGTGCCCAACCTGTAATCCAAAGGCCACATTGGTTCTTTGGTGTTTGAAGTGCGGCCCCTTGGGCTCCAGCAGTCAGTACAGGGATTCGTAAAGGATCTCTTAAATGTAGTAACGTTGAGTGGTCTCATACAACATGTCCTTAGTCTCTGACAGTCCATTATAGCAGTCTCCAACCACTCTAGTAGAGCAGTCCTCAGTCTGTGACAGTTTTTTGTAGCATGTAATTAATATTTGTTGTTCTATTTGAAGACATCAGAGGCCCCTTTTCCCTTGTAAGTTGACAACCACTGGTAAAAACTGTATGTATCTTCAGTCAAAAACCACATATGGTATACTGCGCCGTGTTCTGGAAGCGGTACAGGACTTCGGTCTCATTGCCCGAGCAAAATCGAAATTGAGCTGAGTGCTGATCAACCATTCACAGGAAGCTGCGTATAGGACAAGGCTTCCTCTATTCATTCATAAAAATACAAGTCTTCCTGTGAATGGGTAAGCAGTGCTCAGATCAACTTGACTGTTCCGGGAATGGGAAGTCCCTGTACCGCTGATGCTGTGAAGAAAATAGTTCTTAGTGAAGGAAATAGTTTATCTCAGCACTGCATGGATCAACTGCTCATTTTGCCTAGGGGTGAGAAGAAAGCTTATACTCACCTGATCTCTTGTTCCACTTGAAAACCACGCTCCCCCATGGTCCAGCGGTGGACTGTTCTTGGTCTATGGAGCCTGCTCTGGGCTTGATGACACCAGGAACACTCCACAACTCAAGACTGTTGGAGCGCGGGCATGGCGTACTGATCTTGTGCTTGGAGGAATAGGCAAGTAGATCTCCTTTCACCTCTTCCCTATACAAAAGTGAGCAGTTAACCTGTGCAGTGCACTGCATGGGAAAACATTTTTTTTTTTTGCCCGGAGATTTACTTTAAGTTGAAATGAAATGAAACCTGGAGATCAGCTTGAAATTTAGTTGCTGAGGCAACAATAATACAGAATACCAGTCTGTTGGTGAAGCTGGTGGAATCTTGAAACTCTTGAGTGACGTGAAGAGCAAAGGATTATGCATTAGCCGAAAAGAAAGAAAATCCAATGGCATGTTACATTTGCCCCTTTCAGGATATAGGAGCATATCCTAGGTATCTTTATACACAAGTCATCCATGTCCTTGCCCTTATTTTGTAATATGAACTTTTCAAGCTTGTGGCAATAGGCTGATACTAAGTTTCCATTGTCGGGAGATGTATTCATGTGGAAGCCTTGGACAGACACTGTGCAACTTGATAATTGGTAAAGGTATTTTATTATAAAGCGGCCTTGGAACAACGTGGTTTAATTTTCCCTATGTGGGGTGTTAAGATGAGATACAAGGCTATTCATTACACAGGTTAAACTCCCTACACAAATCGAGGGCTGGTCAGATTACCAGCAACACACGCCCGGTATGTGGCTGTCCTAACATGAAGGTCAGCATTTCCTTGAGTCTTGTGTGTAGATAAAAATCTTCATTACTTTGTAATAAGAGGGTGCGCTGTTATTACACAATAATTCATAGCTTTTCACAGCTGATTTACATTCGTAATACACAGCTTGGAGTCCTGGTCCCAGAACAACTCTTACAACATAGCAACACTGATCTGTAACCAGACATTATCTGCAACAGCTGAGAGAAGTGACAGACAGATGACAGTGCCCCAGGGCCACCAGAGGACTATCTCCAATAACCATCAAAGCAACCTGAACGGACAACAAACGTCATCCCAGCAAAGCCAAGCTTTGGCACCTACCACTTACCCGTAACCGTCAGGTTCCAACTGTACAGGTAAAAAGTTCAGGTTACCATCTAAGGGTCAAGTATGAAAAACATTCCTGCTGTATACCCCCTATGGAGCAGAACAACATTTCTGCTATGGGCCTGTTTATTAGAAAAGAACTTTGCCATTGCATAAGATATCAAAAGTAACACGTATTGGTTTTTTTTTTTCGAGACCAACACATTTTTCTTTTGTAGATGTGACCTTGCAAAAAGTATTTTATTTTTATGCAAAAAACATAACAGAACTATTAACCACTTTTAAGACCAGGCAAAATCTGATACCTTTGTTTATATTTAAAAATCAGTATTTTTGCAAAAAAATTAGTTAAAACTCCAAAACATTATATATATTTTTAAGCAGAGGCCCTAGATAATAAAATGGCGGGTGTTGAAATTTTTTATGTCACATGGTATTCGTGCAGCAGTTTTTCATACGCAATTTTTGGGGAAAAAATACACTTTAGTAAATTTTAATGCACAAAACCACAATATAATACCCAGTTGTTTGGTAAACTATAAAAGATGATGTTATGCCGAGTAAACAGATACCCAACATGTCACGCTTTTAAATTGTGTACACGTGTGGAATGGTGACAAACTTCAGTACTACTATACTGATACAACTATGGAGTATCTCCATAGGTGCTGACTTAAAAGCCTTTACAGGTTACTAGTTTAAAGTTACAGAGGAGGTCTGGAGCTAGAATTATTGGTCTCACGCTGACGTTCGCAGCAATACCTCACATGTGTGGTGCAATCACCGTTTATGTATGTGTATGCATTTACCTTTGCACGCGAGTACAGTGGGACAGGGGTGCATTAAAAAAGCAAATAATGTAATTATTTTTTTTATTTAACATTTTTTATTTTTACATTTTTTTCCCAATCAACCACTTTTATTGCTATCAGAAGGGGTGAACAACATCCCTTGTGATAGCATGGGCAGTGACATGTACTCTTCATGAGACCTCTGTTGTCTTTTAGACCTCAGATCTCTCCTCTGCCCTTAAAAGCATCAGATCAAATCAAGATCAGTTTAATCAGATCCTTTTACAAGCCAGCACTGGTTTGTTTACACCCTGGTGAAAAATGAAGTGACAAAATACTCGTCGCTTCCTGTTTTTCAGACAATAGAGATGATCAGGAACATTCTGGTCCCTATGCATCTCTATGGTCAGCCGATGTAACTGACAGCTGCAGTCCTGGGCTTCCCAGTGGGACAGGAAAGACAAGGAAGGTGGTGGAAGGGGGACCCCATTCCGCTACCTGTAAAAGCAATCCAGCAGCTAATTAGTCGCTAGGATTGCATTTACATTAAACCGCATCACTGCCTGCAAAAAGAAAAAAAGATGTAGCCGCAGGTTGAATATTACCACGTCAACCTGGCGATATACGGGTACGTTGGAGGCTGAAGTGGCTAAAAAAATACAGATCAATGTTTATAAACAATGTTACTTTGTACCTCTATCTCCCATCTGATCAATGTTTATAAACAATGTTACTTTTTATCTATCTACCATCTGAACAATGTTTATAAAAAATGCTACTTTGTATCTCTCTATCTCCCGTCTGATCGTTTATAAAAAAATGTTACTTTGTATCTCTCTATCTCCCCTTCTGATCAATTTTTATACACAGTGTTACTTTGTATCTCTCTATCTCCCCTTCTGATCAATGTTTATACACAATGTTACTTTGTACCTCTATCTCCCATCTGATCAATGTTTATAAACAATGTTACTTTGTATCTCTCTATCTCCCGTCTGATCAACGTTTATAAAAAAATGTTACTTTGTATCTCTCTATCTCCTGTTTGAGCGATGTTTATAAACAATGTTACTTTGTATCTATCTCCCCTTCTGATCAATTTTTATACACAATGCTACCACATCATACAGTCAGTTTTTTGACAGTAGCTACCACTACATAGCAACTCCTGGCTGTAATTACCAACAAGTGTGAGGGCTGTGTACTTTGATGACGTTGCAATAGGTTTCAATGGTATCCCATAAAAGGGAAATCCAAATGTATGAAGCAGCTCAGAGGGAGCCATGTCTTTTAGTTCAATCCCCTTATGTATTGTCAGCTTAAAGTGAACCTGCATGTTCAAAGACCAATGCATTTTAGTTTTGCATTAATGCTGACAATTTGAATCAAATGCTTCCATCAATTCAATGTCTGTCCACAAGCCATAGCCAACTGATGTCACAATCTCCTTTTATCCAAAGCCTAATATGAACTGGAAACCCAATGGTGAGAACGACATTACGGTACAGAAGCACCAATTTGGCTGTATAACTCTCAGGTCTCGCTGGACAGAAATACAAATCCTTCAGCAGGCAATATAGCTCCATTATAGGGGGTACAATCATGTAATTAGAGGTTTATTTATCTCAGGTACTTATATAGCGCCATCAAATTACGCAGTGCTTTTACATATATATTGTACATTCACATCAGTCCCTAACCCTCAAGGGGCGTACAGTATAAGATCCCTAACTCACATTCATACATACACATACTAGGGACAATTTAGACAGGATCCAATTAACCTACCAGCATGTCTTTGGAGTGTGGGAGGAAACCGGAGTACCCGGAGGAAACCCACGCAGGCACAGGGAGAACATGCAAACTCCAGGCAGGTGGTGCCGTGGCTGGGATTCGAACCAATGACCCTAGTACTGCCAGGTGGAAGTGCTAACCATTTAGCCACTGTCATGGAGTTCATTCCATTTCACATATTCTCCACCTGCACATAGTTTATGAATGCTGGTATGCTGAGTACCAGACAGAACACAAGAAGGAGTTAAACTATGGCCAAATCATGACCCTACAGTTCACACGTCCAATTCTGCTGAGCAGAGGTGCTCCCCTTCCCCGGCACCCTTTCTCCATTTACACTCCCACGATGCACAAGGTTGCTGAGAGTTGAGGCATCTTTTGAAGTTGCGCTTGGTTTATGTCTTGTGTCCCTTTTCTCAGGAAAAGGATGCACTTTCAGAGGCCGTGTGTGGCTGCCTGATAAGCCCAGAGGATTCCTGCACACTGGGGTCTTATCAGCTCTTCCTGCTCCTCTGCAGCTCAGACCCTGCCTAGGACTGCACAGAGGACGGGAACCCCACTAAGCACAAGCCACGGTGAAAAATACAAGTCAGAAAAATAAACAGGCCTGTCATGGGCACATCAAAAAGTTTGAGCTACAAGAAGGTTACTTAAATGTCAAAAATCGCAACCTTCATGTAGTAAGCATAGTAAGTCGGCACCATTCATACATTCCCATGTGAAAATGAACATATCTTTACAGAAGAAGAGAAGTTAAATGCTGTATTATTAAGCGTACAGAGAAACTCAAGTGCGGAAATTGTGCCCAAAAAAAGGAAGGCATAGGGTAAGGATTAGTCACCAGTATTGCCTGTTGTCTCCCTGCAGCTGATCTCTTCCCCATTACTGACATACCATGCCTTGTCCTGTAAACATCTCACTCTGAGGAGGCAGCCATCGTGGTAGAGGCAAAGCAAGCAAAGGACAGTTTTTCCTGTAGTCTCCCTGCAGCTCATCTGTCCTACATTACTGACTTACTATGCTTTGTTCTGCACTGTCACTGTGTATGGAGGCGGCCATCTTGGTAGAAGCAGAACTTTGCTTCCTCATGCTAGAACCTCCAGCAAAAGAAAAGCGAGCGCACAAAAGTAATATTACTAAATATCATTCCAAACCTGGTGAGACTAGAAGTCAGAGGCAGCAGTACCTTGGATGACCTCACACTGTAGCCTTGAAAAAATATTCATAACCCTTGAAATTTTCCACAGTTTGTCATATTACAACCAAAAACATAAATGTATTTTATTGGGATTTTATGTGATAGACCAACACAAAGTGGCACACAAACTAACACTGCACATCACCCTGAACTCACCATTTCCACTAGGAAACATGGTGGTGGCACCATCAGGTTGTGGGGATGCTTTTCTTCAGCAGGGACAGTGAGGCTGGTCTTAGAAGAAAACCTGTTAGAGTCTGCAAAAGACTTGAGACTGGGGCGGAGGTTCACCTTCCAGCAGGACAATGACCCTAAACATCCAGCCAGAGCTACAAAGGAATGGTTTAGATCAAAGCATATTCATGTGTTAGAATGGCCCAGTCAAAGTTCAGACCTAAATTCAATTGAGAATCTGTGGCAAGACTTGAAAATTGCTGTTCCCAGTCGCTCTCCATCCAATCTGACAGAGCTTGAGCTATTTTGCAAAGAAGAATGGCCAAAAATTTCTTTTTCTAGATGTGCAAAGCTGGTAGAGACATCCCCAAAAAGACTTGCAGCTGTAATTGCATCGAAAGGTGGTTCTACAAAGTATTGTCTCCGGGGGGGGCTGAATAAAAATGCACGCCACACTTTCAAGATATTTATTTGTAAAAAATGTTGAAAAACATTTATCATTTTCCTTCCACTTTACAATTATGTGTGGTCTATCACATAAAATCCCAATAAAATACATTTACGTTTTTGGTAGTAACATGACAAAATGTGGAAAATTTCAAGGGGTACGAATACTTTTTCAAGGCACTGTAGCTATGATGTTAGAGAACATGACTGTCTAGGCAGAGGATGTGCACTGCTATTTTTCAGAAGGAATTCGAGACAAAAGGTACATTTCCAGGATACTGCCTATTCACATTTCGAAATGTTCTCCATAGAATAGCAAATCTTTACTTTCTTAGTTACATCTACAACAGGACCACAGACAGCAATAAAGAGCTTCCAGAGTGGTGGAGTTCTGAACTCCAAGTTTAATGGAGATTCTGTTAGTATGACGTGGTTACTATTGTGTAAAACAAATCCTAATTAATCCCCATGGGAATTTATAGGCAGATGCTGTAGAACAATGTCTCTGTTTCATAAAAGGCTAATATGTCAAACTTTATTATACAAATTATAAAAATACATTTAAAAATTCATATAAAAAGTGCTGTATCAGTATGGTTACATGAACACGGCTCCATCAGGGGCAGACTGACCATTCGAGCACTCGAGCACTGCCCGAGTGCCCAGGGTCAGTAGGGGGCCTCACGAAATGCCCCTGGTACCTTTTATAGGCTTTTTTTTGAGTGTGGGCGAGGACATAGGGGCCCCATGATCCCTTATTGCCCGGGGGCCCCATGAGTTGTCAGTCCGCCCCCGGGCTCCATACATACAATATTTAGTAATACCCCATATGTCCATGACATACACATGCAGTATGCCCTAACGGCTTTAGTTTGTGGTAGGACAACAGGACAATTCAAAGCGTTTTGTTGTATTCTTCTGGGGAAACAACACTGGTATGCAAGTGGCTTTGGGGTACCTAATCCTCTCCCCTGAGGGGTCTTGACTGTATTTTCACCTTATCCTTTTCTATCTCATCTCTCTCATTGTTCTTGCTGGCTTTTCAATGGAATTGTGGGCTCATTTATACACTTGCACCACAATGGTGGACCATGTTGGTTTGTCTATACTATATTTATCACCTCTTTTGTTGGGCTTATGAGATCCTCCTTCCTGGGTGATATTGATCCTTCACGCTCTTCTTTTTTAGTCTCAGCACCTCTGGGACCTATTCATACCTTCAGGGGGTCCCTCTTGGCTTATCCTCTCAATTATAGGTGGCCTTAGTAGTTGTGCGTTGATTCCGAGGATGCATCTCTGCCAGCACCCATGGTGGACAGGCAGTGTATTGCCAGTTCAACCCTTGTAACCACATGTACCTATCATTTTTATGCTGTTGGTGACTCAGTATTTAAGTCATATATAGACTATAAAATATGACATTGTACACTTCTGTTTTCTTATATAATTCTATATGATCTTTATACTTAAAAATGTGATTGCTTTTTAGACACAGGATACCCGTTGTATCCTCTGAAAGAGTTGCTCCAAAACGCATTGGGTTGTCCTTATGTCCTAACACAAACTAAAGCCATTAAGGGCATACTGCATGTGTATAGCATGGACATATGGGGTAATACTAAATATTGTATGTATGGAGCTGTGTTCATGTAACCATACTGATACAGCACATTCTGTATGGATTTTATAGTGTATTTTTAAATTTTGTATGATAAGGTTTGGCATAGCCTTTTATGAAACAGACAATGTTCGAGCTGCCTATAAAGTCTTATGCTTTTGAAGGATGTTGGCAGTAAGAAATACCACCAATCCACTTGTTTCTGGTTACTGTACTGTGGGACTTCTCGAATGCCTGTTGAAGCCTTAACAAGGCCATTGAGATGGTCAGCTTACATAGACTGAAAGGATGGAAGCATCAAGTCTTAGGAATCAGTCCAGATACAGCTTTTGCCACAGCCTACTGCAAATTCACTTCAAATGCATTTTTGGAGTTGGAAAAAAGTCCTTCATCAGGGCTGGATATGTGCAGGTATAATCTGGACAAACAGTTGAAAGCGGAATTTATTTCATTATGCAATGCTAAATTAGACTAGCAGCCAAATATCTACTTAGGGAGATGACCCATAACCAGGGGCGGACTGACCATTTGGAAACTCGGGCACTGCCCATAACCATGCATAAAAAAAAAAAAACACTGGGGAGGGAGGTGCACTTAAGAGACAGTGATGGCATGGAAACCCATAACCTGTCCATCTCATTATCAGGACTTTTTACTATCTACAGGACATTACAGAACAGGTTTTCTGTATTCTTCTCTGCTTTATTAACATGGACTATTACAAAACCTTTTTGAATGTACATGCTCCTCATGTGGCAAGATTGTTGCAAAGCTTTTCATGTTGTGGATTAATCTCCATCCCCTTTCATATTCAAAAGGTATTTACAATTTTCAAAAAAGTGTTCAGACATAAATGAGAATGTGACCTGCTGTAAAGTGTGTTTGAGTTTACTGACTGAAGAGATACTGAACCTGATGGACCAGTATACCTTGCCTCAACAGACTCTTTCCCCGATAATGGTGTCCACTTTCATAACGCAAACACTATACAAGATGCTTATTTACTTATTTTTGTATTAAATGCTTATTCACTTTTGTGTGTTATTAGAAGGTCTGAGCAAGACCACTTGGTCTGTTTCTGCTGTCACTCTTCTAGATTTCTAAAGCTGAACATCAAAGAACCTGAAAGGGATTCCAAATGCTGAAGGTTTAAATATCTTTGATGGAATGTCAGCCAAAAATGTGTCCAATTTGAAGGTTTAAATGTGGTTCTAAGACAGGAAGTGGTAGAGGTTTACCCAATTCGAACATGGACGGTAATAAAATCTTGAAAAAGGCTCAAACCCTTAAATTGACCATGTGCTATGTGAAGTTTCGCTAGGTCTTGGTGAACTGACTAAAATGTGTTGCCACTCTCCCACCTAACATCCTTCAACTGAAAAATCAAAGGAGCTAGATGGAAAAGTTTCAGCTGCATCCAATGGCTCCCAGAATACAATAATTACAGTGGGAGATTAATCCAACTGTGCTACAAGGAATGGATAGGAGATTACAGTGGGAAATTAGTTCCACTGTGCCATATAGAATGGATGGGAGATTAATCCAACCGTGCTACATAGAATGGATAGGAGACTACAGTGGGAAATTAGTTCCACTGTGCCATATAGAATGGATGGGAGATTAATCCAACCGTGCTACATAGAATGGATAGGAGACTACAGTGGGAAATTAGTTCCACTGTGCTTTACAAGGGCGGACTGGCAACTCATGGGGCCCCCGGGAAATAGGGGATCATGGGGCCCCTGTGTCCTTGCCTAAACTCAAAAAAGCCTATGAAAAAGGTACCAGGGGCATCTCATGGGGCCCCTTACTGACCCCGGGCCCTCGGGCAGTGCCCGAGTCTCCAAATGGTCAGTCCGCCCCTGGTGCTATATAGAATGGATTGGAGATTAATCCAACCGTGCTACACAGAATGGATAGGAGATTACAGTGGGAAGTTAGTTTCACTGTGCTATATAGAATGGATGTGAGATTAATCCAACTGTGCTATATATAATGGATGGGGGGAAATTGAATAGATCTAAGGTCTAATCTCAGAGCGTATGGCCAGCTTTTAGTACACATTTATTAAAGTGTTTTATTGCTCTAAGTCACATCAAAATATCAGTCTCTGGGCTGGGACCCTTTCCTACGCTTACATTTTAACTGGAAGTCAAAATGAAACTCTTGCATGCTATGTACCATTAGTCATTACAAGGAAAAAAATAGGAGTACTACTATACATGACTTGTTAGCCAAAGCTTCATTTATTTTGACTGATAATTCAGTAGATCTGGGTACAGAAAAGAATCACCTCCCTTTAAAATAATCACATTTTGTTGCTTTACAGCCTGAAATGAAGACAGTTACACGTTTTGTTTTATCCAGCTGTATTTACTCAGTACAAATTATGCCATCCAAGTGAAAGATATAACAACAACATGTTAGAAAAAAATGTAAAAAATTCAAAAACAGAATCACTAAGATAAAAATAAGGATCACCCCCTTGTGTCAGTATTTTGTTGAACCCCCTTTTGCTTTGATTCCAGCCTTCAGTCTGTTGGGATATGTCTCTACTAACTTTGCACATCTAGACTCTGCAATATTTGCCCGCTCTTCTTTGCAGAACTCCTCAAGTTCAGTTTGATTTGATGGTGACCATTTGTGGGCTGCAGTCTTCAAGCCATTCCACAGATTTTTCAGTAGGTTTTAAGTCTGGGCTCTGACTAGGCCATGCAAGGACATTCACATTTTTCTCCTCCAACCACTGAGTGGTCATTTTTGCTGTGTGATTTGGGTCATTGCCATGTTGGAAGGTAAACATTCTTCCCATTGACAGCTTTCTGGCAGAGGGCAGCAGAATTTCCTCAAGAATTTGAAAGTATTTTGCCCCGTCCATTTTTCCTTCTATCCTGACAAGTCCTCCAGCCCCTGCTGCAGAGAAACCCCCCATAACAGAATATTACCACCTCATGAGCATACCACATCATCTCATTGCCACATCCAGATGGGGAGCTGTATTGGATTTCTGCCAGACATACTGTCTGTGTCGAGACCAAATAATTCCATTTTAGTCTCATCTGACCATAACACCTTTTTCCATGTGGCCTCAGAATCTTCAAGGTGCATTTTGGCAAAGCTCGGTGGTCACTGCATGTGGACATTCTTGAGGAGTGGCTTTGTTTCTTGCAACCCTCCCATACAAGCCACAGTTGTGGAGGATTTGTGATATTGTTGTCACATGCACATAATGACCACTCCTTGTCATAAATTCCTGAATCTGCTTCATAATTCTGTAGGCCTCACGATAGCCTCTCTGACCTGTTTCCTCCTGGCTCTTTCATTTGGAGCGATGTCCTGATCCAGGGAGGGTCCGTGTTGTACCAAATACC
This sequence comes from Staurois parvus, assembly GCF_062004578.1. NCBI lineage: Eukaryota > Metazoa > Chordata > Amphibia > Anura > Ranidae > Staurois > Staurois parvus. The sequence continues at coordinate 2,362,491 of NW_028318249.1, read as the reverse complement.
TTCCACTTCTTAATAATAGACTTCACTGTGCTTCTAGGCCAATGGGCTCCAAACTGTGGCCCGGGGGCCAGATGTGGCCCTTTGCTTGCTTTCATCCGGCCCAAGGGGCACTATTTCATCCACTATCACCAACAATGAGGCATAATTACCCCCCACTGACACAAATGAAGGGGCATAATTTCGTCCAATGACACCAATGATGAGACCAGGGGCGGACTGACAACTCATGGGGCCCCCGGGCAATAGGGGATCATGGGGCCCCTGTGTCCTTGCCCAAACTCAAAAAAGCCTATGAAAAAGGTACCAGGGGCATCTCATGGGGCCCCCTACTGACCCCAGGCCCTCGGGCAGTGCCCGAGTTATCAATTGGTCAGTCCGCCCCTGGATGAGACACAGTTCCTACAAATAACATCAACGGCACAATTTCTCCCAATGACACCAATGATGAGGCACAATTCCTCCCAATGACACCAATGTTGGAGCATTCTTTTTTCAACTGATGTTAGGACCTTTTCTGCTCCCAATGGCCACATTCTGGCCCTTCTAAAGTCTGAAAGATAGTAAACTGGCCCTTTGCTTGGAAAGTTTGTAGAACCCTGTTCTAGGCATTGATAAAGCCTTTGACCTTTTTTTGTATCCATTTCCCGGAGATCTTTTGACTGTGCCTTGGCACCCATAGTTGATGGTTTGCTTCAGTTGCACTATCAGGGGCTGAAATGCTCCAGGAAAGCTCTTTTCATGCTGAGCTAATCAAAATGACCACAGCTTATCACAGTTGAAAGTCAAATGGCTTAGTGTGCCACTGAGAAGGTGATTAGTTACACCTGATTGAGTTTACAAGTCATTCTTAGGAGGGGGGTGATTCTTTTTCCAAATCAGCGATTCGGTTTTTGAATTTTTTTTATGACATGTTGGTGTTATATCTTTCACTTGGATGTCATAAGGTGCACTGAGTAAATACAGATGGATAAAACAAAATCTGTGTGCCTTGATTTCAGGTTGAAAAGCAACAAAATGTGATTATTTAAAGGAGGGTGATTCCCCACTGGCACTCCTGGCTATCCCCCTTGCCGCCGAGTTCCACTTGCTGTGGGGGTACCTGTGCAAGCTCACTGCTGAGCCGTCCATAAGACATATGGAGCACTGCTCAGCCCAGCCCCTGCTCCCTCACTGGCTGTGATTGAAAGCAGCAGGAGCTAGTGGCTCGCGCTGCTGTATCTAAGCCAATGAAGAGGCTGAGTGAGGAGAGAGCCTCAGCTCTTGTGCACATTAGTGGATCGCGATGGGGCTCCGGGAAGGTTTAGGGGGGGGCGCGGGGGGGGGGGGGACTACGGGGAAAGCTGCATACATGAAGGTAAAACACCTTCAGCTGTTACAACCACTTTAACTCTACCTAAACATCCTAGGACACAGAACTGGTTAGATACTGGATACCTCCTCCCATAAAACTGGACTTCTTGTCCAAAGCAATCAGAATTCTCGCTGAAAGTTCCGATTAAACGAAAGTTAGAATCTAGTAGCAATTAGCAACTCCAACATTGCACAGATTTTCTTTTCTTTAGTCTTTATGAATGAACATCACTGTGTGTAATAAAATAAATACAAGGCACAGCGGATAATGGTGGTATGAAGCACTGTGTATAATGGAGGCATGAGCCACTGCGTATAAAGAGGTATAAAGGACTGTGTGTAATAGAGAAGGATGTGCCTTTTATATGGATCTTCGTACATTTGTCACTTACAGAGACAAGAAGCACTGTAGTGGAACAGTTTGAGCCTGCAAATGAACCTGGGGGGTTCATCTGGAAGGCAAAGCGTGCCCTCAAGTTCACTTTAGGAAACACCATTATTTATTTCAGGCTTTATATTGATGTATTTATTCATTATTTTTACTAAACTTGTGTTTATGAAAATATGAACAGTCATGCAAAAGCAACTGTGCAATAAAGAGAAGGGGTGATGGAACGTCTTAAAGTGTACGAACTTGATTATCAGTTGAAAACAGCAGGCCCTATGGTGTGCCAGTTCCTGGTTATGTTTCCAGAATCAGACTTGTTGGGTCATCAGACCCACAACTGGGTCTGTTTTAAGAAGTGGTGAGGTCCTGTGTTAACTTCCAGGGAGGCTACCTGCATTTTCTCCACATTGTAGTGTGAGGTCCTCTGGGTACAAAATCTCCTCCCACTACCCCCCTACTCCCCCAAAACAACTATACATTGGACCCTCACTTCTTCCATCTCCCCACTACGGCTCTCACCACCTCCTCCTGATACTCCACTCTTCCACCGACCCACACGTCACCACTAACAGACCCACACGCTCTTGCACATCCCGCTCCCATGCCACCTTTCTCACCCTTCTTCTCCTCCTAACTGTGGGGGACATCTCCCCAAACCCTGGCCCTCCACCACCTTGCTCACCCACACAGCACCCTCCCGCTTCCACGTCCTGCAGCAACCCCCGCAACTTAGTATCTGTCCCTCTGCTCCCTAAAACCACACCCCCATTTTCATGTGCACTCCTGAACGCCTGATCGGTGTGCAACAAGCTCACCGCCATCCACGACCTCTTTGTTTCCCGCTCCCTTAACCTCCTGGCAATCACGGAAACCTGGACCCAGGCCACTGATTCCACCTCCCCTGCAGCACTCTCCTATGGAGGTCTCACCTGGACCCACTCACCCAGACCCAACGGTCGTAAAGGTGGTGGGATTGGTCTGCTCCTGTCACCAAAGAGCACCTTCCGAGTCCTCCCAAACCCCCCCTCTCTATCCTTCTTCTCCTTCGAGGCCCACTGCATCCGACTATTCTCCCCTACCCCCCTGAAGATTGCCAGAATCTACGGGTCTCCTGGACCCGTATTCCGCTACCTTGATGACTTTTCCTCCTGGTTACCCTTCTTTCTCTCCTCCAAGCTACCCACCATCATCCTTGGGGATTTCACCATCGATGGTCTGGGGAGGCATATCTATGGAGGGACGTACAGACCTCTACAGACTAGACAATGGCACCCCGACTGTCATTAGGTATCAGGATGAAATCCTTGGACCCAATGTCAGACCCTACACTGGTGCAGTGGGTCCTGGGTTCCTCCTGGTGCACGTTAATGCCCAGCCTCATGTGGCAAGAGTATGCAGGCAGTTCCTGGAGGATGAAGGAACTGATACCATTGAATGGCCCCCCCATGCTAGTCTGACCTAAATCTAATATAACACCTCTGGGATATCATGTTTCAGTCCATCCAACGCCACCAGGTTGCACCTCAGACTGTCCAGGAGGAGCTCAGTGATGCCCTGGACCAAATCTGGGAGGAAATACCCCAGGACACCATCTGTTGTCTCATTAGGAGCATGCCCCGAAGTTGGCAGGCATGCATACAAGCACGTGGAAGCCATACAAACTACTGAGTACCATTTTGAGTTGCTGCAATGACATTTCAGCAAAATGGCTAGCCTGCTGCATAATTTAGTTACTTTGGTTTTTGAGGTGTCTTTGGATTCAGTCCTCTGTAGGTTGATAATTTTTATTTCCATCAAACAATGGGGCATCCTTACGTTCCTAACACATTACCCCGTCCATATTATTATAGATATAGAGCAGGAGATTTTCCCCATTGAGATCTGATGTGTTTTCAAAGTGTTCCTTTCATTTTTTTGAGCAGTGTATTTTATGTCTGTTTACTACCACTTTAAAAATTCACCAACAAGCATATTATTTAATGGAAGAACTTTCTATGCACTGCAGACTTCTGATTGGCTTCAGCTGTCTATATAGATGTGAAGGCCATATTGTGATGGTTATATATAAAAATAGAAAAAAAAGAGAGACATAACAAAAGTGGCGTTGATGCCCACAGTAACCAATCAGATTGCTTGGTCACAACCCAATCAGACCAAAAGTGCTTCTCAATGTGTAGCTTATAAACAGTGATGGTCCAGACATGGAACCACTCAAAGACAAACATGGTTTTACAATAACATACATAGCCAAGTGTTGGAGTAAGATTGATTCTTTTAATAATAATGCATTTCTGGACTTTACCTAGTGAAGATACAATCCCATTTCACAATACTGAAAAACATTTGTAAGGTCCTGAGCCCAAACTTGTGGCCCGAGGATCAAACATGGCCCTTTGCTACTTGTTGTATGGGCCTTGAAACTCGCAGACAGTGAGAGTGAGATCTTCGATAAGTAATGGGGTAGTGGTCTTCTTCAGCATGTCCCAGTCTCTGAACATAATTTCCCATTGTATGTCTGCCTTCTTTTACAGTTCTACCTGGCATATATACTGAATAATATATGCATCCTATAGGTGATGTCAGGAGCTGTAGTTGAGGCCTTCTTTACCTTGTAAGTAGGCAACCATTGTCCTAGACAAAATTATTTAAAAGCTTGAGCCTCAGATTAAATAAGACACCAAGCCACGACTTTACAGTGATTTCTTCACACATTGAGGAATGGGCAAGAATCTAAAAGGGACAAACTAAGCCCACTGTCAAATGACAGTAACAACATGTCAACGAAGTATGACCCCAGACACAAATCTCTGTGCCTTATTCTACATCCCCTTCCTCTGTAGGGTCATCAGGTTACTCTTTCATCTGGCTTTACCCACAGGAAATGACCACTACCCACAACAAGGAAGCCACAAACCTCAAGAAAAGAAACTTATTAAGAAGTCCTAAAATTCCCTGCTCGGGGAAGACCTAAAACCACTAGAATCTCAATAGTCCCAGCTATGGCATGTAAAGAGTAAGGGCCGAGAGTGATGATCTTTTTAATCAGTCTGAAATGATCAGCCAGATTAGAGATAATCAAGCGAACCTTTCACACAGCTACTAAAATTTTGCGAAGTTAAACAAGATGTAAACCAAAAATGAATGACATCTGACATAGAAACATATAAAATTGACAGCGGAAAAAAGACCAAGTGGTCCTTTGAGTCTGCCCTTTTTTTTGGTTTTTGTATTTGTTTTGGTTGTTTTAACTTTTTTGTCTGACTATAGAACTGTTTGTTCCAAGCATGTTTGAATCCACTTACTGTTGACTGACTCACTACCTCTGCTGGAAGTCTATTCCAAGCATCAACTACCCTTTCAGTAAAATAATAGTTTTCCTTCTGATAGTTTGAGGTCATGTCTTCATGTTAATGACCTTAGGTACATACTTAAAATACTACCCTCATGATGAACCTTATTTACCCCCTTGATGTATTTTAAGGGTTCAATCAAGTATCCCCTTTCCCTTCTTTCCTCCAGACTGTACATATGAAGTTTCTCCTGACATGTCTTATCCATCAGACCTTTCACCTTTTTTGTCACCCATCTCTAGACTCGTTGCATCTTATCAATATCTTTTTATAAGTGAGGTGTCCAGAACTGGACTCTGTATTCTACCTGAGGTCTCACTAAAGATCTATATAGGGGAATCAGGAGTTCCATCCTCTTTCTGGTGATAACTCTAATGATATAAAGATCTAATAGAAGAATCAGGGCCTCCTTTTTGCAGGTGACCCTTCTAGTGATAGAGGAATCAGAACCGCCTTCCTCCTGCTGGTGATCCCTCTAGTGATAACTAAAAATCTATGCAGAGGAATTAGGATCTCCTTCCCCCTGCTGGTGATCCCTTTAGTAATTTAAATATTTATATAGAGGAATCAGGATCTCCTTTCTCCTGCTGGTGACCCATCTAGTGGTGCATCCTCATTTGCTAAATCTCTGGTTATTGTAAACAAATGCCATCTTTGAAGATACAGGTTTCCAGCTTTTTGTGCATCTTTTTGTCTAAGCTCGACCTCATGGCTACATGACATTTCTCAATGTGGGTTTCCCAACTGTGACAATAGTAGACCATGTTTGCTTAATGTGTGTTGGAATGGACACTTGTCTCCATCAGAAGCCCATGTGACAGTATGACAACATGGACCACCATATCAGGATCACTAGGTGTAAACATGCCCATTGCAAGGATGAATGTTGACATTTTGCTCCAGACATGTTGACTTTTTGGAAGATACCAGGTGAATGGACTTCCAAAGCTAACTGCAGGCAAGTGCACCTAAAGTGCATCATGCAGGACCTTTTTGTAATACTATGATGTAAACAGTCTCTATTGAACAATGGATGTTCTATAAAGAAACCAGAAAAGGCATGTTCATTCATCTGGTTTGAACAAACCCCTAAAAGATAACGTCACCTTTTGACCCAAAACAATAAATGCACATTTTCTTGCAGGTAAAAAAATGTGCATTTATTATTTTTGGCTACAGAAGCCTGTAAAGCATTGCATCAGATGACTGATGTCATGCAGGTCTCCTGCAGGCCTGCCAATATATCTACTTACCCTTACGGGATGTACGGGCAAGCAGATATACTGAGAGGAAAAGTCAATGAAGTACCATGGAGTTACACAGGGCCATGGTAGTTCATTGAGAACTACAAACCAACAGCATGAAAGGCTGTTGGAACTCGTAGTTCATTCACAGAATATTGTGAATGAATGATGCGTCCGTGTGGGTTTGGGGGGTTGGGCATTGGGAAAATGTTACATGAACCTATCCTTTAAAGCACACCTTCTATGTAAATGAAAGGTCCACTGTAGCCACATCCCCCTAATCACCCAAATACAAAGGACTTAATAAATGCCAAAGAGTTTCTCCAACTTGGAAAAAAGCCTAGCTGGTGAGATTTAGGCTACTCTGGTTTTGGTACCTGCTCCCACATCTGGTCAGATTGTCGCAGCAGATCCACCAGACGTTCTCCTCCCCAACCCCTACCCCCCACCTGCAACCTTCTGGGACACATCACAGGTCCCGAAGGTTGTGGGACCATTCACAAAGCGCTATGAGGAGCCAGAGGGAGTCACAGCTGAATGCCCACAGTAACATGCCGGCACCAGGGACCCAGGATCACTGAAGAACAGTCCCAGCTGAGGATGCCGCTGGATCCCGAAACAGTTTTTATAGCTGCTGACTTTTAATTTTTACACAATAACTGAAGCTTTGCAAGAAGTCTGGTGCAAGGTTCCAATAATTTCAGCCCCTCGCACCAATAGATCACCCATCCCCCACAGAACAGAAATGACTTTTAGCATGTTGCTAGTTAACCTTATCAAAGATCACATACAGATAAGTGAGGAAAGCATAGATGCTGAACTTGACAGACCAGTATTGCCTTGCCTCCAAATGGTCATTATTCTCACTATCAGCATCCATTTTCACAGCTACAACATAAACACAATACAACATGCTGAAGCTCGTTAACATCTCCAATGGTATTTCTTCTGACATAACCTTCATTTAATAAGGTTCAATGGCACACAACCTGGATGTGATGCAAAGATCTTGATTATTAAATATAGATGGACCTTGATTGGAATAAAAAAAAAAAAAAAAAAAAAACACGTTCTTTTGGCTTTGTACAGGATGGGGAGAGGCTACTATCTCCATGTAGCTGTCCATGTTAGAAAGGTGGAGTCCATGCGTTAGAGGTGCTAGAACTATTATTAACGTCCAGTGTTGTAAATGACTGTCTAAAACAGGCTTTATATGGATCGAAATCTGGCTGACTCAGCAGGCACCGGTTGAATTTCGATCCATGCATGGGCACCCTATTTGTACACAAGTCAATGTATCGATCGACTTGTGTACAACCATCTTGTAGGGTTTTGTCCGAACAATTAGTGTCGGCTATAGCTGTCATCACTAATCATTGTGTTCTGCCAGCGGGAAAGGCTCACTGTTGGCAGAACACAACAGCGCTGCAGGGGGCTTCCCTGTGGTGGAAGGAAAGAAAATTGCACAATCTAAGGCCTGCCTTAATTATTAAAACTGAATTTCAGGTATGTTTTTTGTTTACTACTACATTGATGTTTATCCTCTTCCAGGTTCTGCACCAAGTGGCTGCCCAGATGTACAGCAACCACAGGGGGACACCTGCAAGGTACAGGTGCCATTCAGAGAATGCCATGTATTATTTTAATAAATCCAAGGCATTCTATGATTGGATGAGGTTACGATCGTGACATCACAACTCCGTCTCTCCACTTTGTCCAATCAGAGAACAGTTTCCATTCATGGAGAAAATACAAGGTATTCTCTGATTGTCGCCTATGCTGAACTAACAACACCTGCAGGGCAGCCGCTTGACAGGGGACCTGGAAGACTGTAGGGATCACTGTAGTAGTGGCGGCTACTACAGTGACCCTTCTCTTCTACAGGGATTGGCCAAGTCTAGGATATGAATATTGGTCCAAGCTGGACCTATGTAACTATGCAACACAAACCATACCTGGAAGTGAGCATTAAGATGAATTGCTTTGGAGAGGCTGCTCCCTTGTACCAAAGTAATCCCAAACAAAGGATGGGGGATGGGGTCCGGAGGGACATCCAAATCTGTAGAAAGCAGCAAGGGCCCCATAACAATGGTGACATAATTCAGAAAGATTTTTATTTATTAAATATTAAAGCCTAACTTCATCCTTCTTTTACTTTAAATAGTTTGTTAGGCCAAGCTGGCCCAAATTAACTATTTTAAGTGTAAGGAGAGATAGAGTTAGGCTTTAAACAGGTTAAGAGAGCCAACAAAACAGGATATACACACATCGCCTTTATCAGGGTTTATAGGTTGTGTGACTTCAGAAAAGCCAGAACTCCAAGAGATATGTCAATATTTATAAATACTCCATCATATGGGGTAGCAACAAACGTAATGCAGCATCCTAAAGTGTTATTAAACCCAGAACCCTGCATTCACTATATCTGGTCTCCCCAGACCCTGCATTCACTCTATCTGGTCTCCCCGGAACCCTGCATTCACTATATCTGGTCTCCCCGGACCCTGCATTCACTATATCTGGTCTCCCCGGACCCTGCATTCACTATATCTGGTCTCCCCGGACCCTGCATTCTCTATATCCGGTCTCCCCGGACCCTGCATTCACTATATCTGGTCTCCCCGGACCCTGCATTCACTATATCTGGTCTCCCCGGACCCTGCATTCACTATATATGGTCTCCCACAGTACACAGAACATGAAAATACAATTATTTTAGTAAATATAAACTGCTAAATACCTTTTTCTCATCAGCTGTTAGATCAGTCTTGTGACTTCTATCAGTGTCCAGCAAAACACTGGTTAAAGCTTGTAGGAGGCATTTTCATTCTATTTTGACTGTCCTTGAGGCTGCATAATCCCTGACCCTCTGTCTGGACAGTGCCGATTGGCCCTGTGCTGATCGCATGCACTCTCCCAAAAAGAAAAAAAAAACAAAAAAACACTCTTTAGCAGTAAACACCAAACTGAGCATGTGCAGCTTACCACCCAAGGCTCTGGTCTAAAACCAGATGGATTATGGACTGTGGAAGACAGGATCAGACATCCTTTTTACACAATACAGAGGATTAACCCCTTGGTGCCAACGGGAGTATAATAAGCATGCTTAACTGCATATACAGACTGATCTTACTGTTGTGAGTTTAGGAAGACTAAACCATACTTTTTCTCTCAATAAACACCATAGCGTCGCTATTTACTAACTTTCTCTTCCCCCTTGCTGAAGTATATTTGCCATATATTCCTACAGAGAAGCCATTACAGAGGCAGTAACCTTATCTCTAGCCCCAGACAAGTTCTAAAGGAAAAAATTAAAGTTCCACTTTAAAGAAATGAAAACAGGAATGTCAGGTCACTCCAGTTCGTTGCAGGCCATCAAGACAGGAAGTGAGGGAAATCTACCCAACATTGGCATAAAAAATAGAGATAAAACCTGACAGGAAATCCTAACCATTCCCGAACCAATTCTATTTGCAATCCTAGCCTATAAAATTTCTCCTCTCCCCTCAAGTCTCTTTTTGTAACTTGACCTCATCCCTTCTAGATCTTAAATTATGCAGCCTCCTGGGAGCCATGCGTCTCCTCACATAAGGGGTCCTGACCAGGCTCTGCTTCTCCTGTTCATGTGTGGACAATTCTCCATTCCCCGGGAAAGACCATCTATTGTTACAATATCTGATGGCTTTTCTATAGGAAAGAACAAACACTGTTTAAAGTAGGGGTGGGCAACCTTAACAAGATAGAGATCTACCTGAACAACATGGGAGAAGTCAAAGATCACCGACAGGACAGGATGTAGGAGCCAGCACTACAGTGAAGACATCGGCTTATGAGGCTCTTGCGCCCTACTAAAGCTCCAACTTTATAAGTAGTCCCTCTGCATTGCACTCTGTTTGATGCACTGGGATGGTGGGTCAGCAAACCCTGACTGTGATCTACCTACCAGTCACCTGGCCAAGTTCTACTGGCAGATCGCAATCTACTGGTTGCTGACCCCCAGTTTAAAGGGTACATTTGTCTGACTCTTGCTTTTATGCTTCTACTTACTGTAAATCAAATGAGAGTTTTGGTATTGGGGAGATTATACTTGTGTGGCAGATGCTTTTCCAATGAGTTCTGCCGGTCAAAACTGTATTAAGGGCGTGGAAGCCCACTTTTATTAAACAAAATGGACAGTTTACAAAGACATCAATTTCCCATGCAGAGGTTCTTCCACATCAATGTGAACAGTCAAAACAAAATACTAAGCCACCTGGCTCCCTTGTTCGCAGCACCGCTGCTCTTTCCAGTCCCTCTGACTGTGCTGTCCAGTTGTACTGGTTCCCTTTGCTCTCTTAGGCTTTACCAGTGCCTTGCTGCATGGCACAATCCTGACCTCCTGGAAGGGGTTCTCTTGACACCCAAATAGAAGCAAACCTGACTCCTGGAACAAGACCCCCTGTCTCCTGGGTTGGGGCACCTCTGACCCCTGGGTGACACCCTCTGTCTCTTGACTCCTGTCTTGGGCTCCTCTGACCCCTGGGTGATATCTTCTGTCTTCAAACTGGGAGCTCTAAACGATCCTCAGGCTTGAGTATATAATGACCCTACAAACCTGTGTACTCAGACATTGCAGGAATCTAGTAAAACCCAGACACAAGACTGAAGGTTCCGTCCCACTCAATACACTTTGGAACCTTCAAGCTCCAGACCCCAATCCAGGACTACAAAATTCTGAGAAAACCAAAGACACAGCTTCCCCTGCTCAGAAACAATTGTCTAGATCATATTAACCCTTAATGCCAATCCTGTGTCACAATCTCCTCCATTTTCACAGTAGCAGGGTCTCAGCCTGTCACAAAGGGTAGAAGAACCTAGTTTTGCTCAAAATAAGGTAGAATGGGCCTCAAGCTACTGGCAAGGAAGTCTAGCCCATGTGTCAGCCCTTAAAAGAAGGTGTTCATCACCAGTTATAACAAAGAAGCACTGGTCATCTGTCCAAAGACTAGTTATATGTGTATAGATTTCTCAATCCACACACAACAGCATGGATGAAGGAAATTTCCTTTCCGGCTATAGTATTTAGAAGCCGATGGCACCCACACCTGCTGAATACCTGAATGGTAACTGATCTGATTGGATGTAGTCTCTCTTCAACCAATAATTTTCCACCCACAGGTCCAAATTTTGAGCCATATCAGGCCAGTTTAAACACAGGCTTCTGATTTTTCCACACTGGAAATTGTTAACAGCATAAACGGCTTTTAAAACCATTTAGAAAACGAACGTCTGAGTGGGTATGAGTGTGCACAGGCAAAGAACTTACCGTATTTTTTGCTCCATAAGACGCACTTTTTTCCCCCCAAAAAAGGGGGGAAAATGTCAGTGCGTCTTATGGAGCGAATATGTAGCGGTCGGTCCGGTATTTCCAGCGCCGCTGTGTCAGAATACCGGGCCGGCCGCTCAGCTCTGCAGCGGGACCTTATGGAGATGACTGCTGACCTTTGGGGAGGTGGGGAGCGGGTACCTGAATTTGACAGGTACCTGCTCTTACTTCCGCGGAGTTGTTCATTGACCTTACCTGTTCCTCTATCCAGCGGTGCGCTGTCTTCCTGGCTTCTGTAGTGTGGGCGCTGGGCTTGACAGCCGGGTGCCAAGTGCGCATGCGCAAGAAGCGGTGCTTTTTGTGAATGGTAAGGCGGTACCTGGGATGCATGACAGATCCCAGAAGCCGCCGGACCAATCACAAAGTGCAAGTGCTTCTCGCTCATGCGCACTGGGCACCCGGCTGTCATGCCGAGCGCCCACACTACAGAAGCCGGGAAGACAGCGCACGGCTGGATAGAGGAACAGGCAAGATCAAAGAACAACTCCGCGGAAGAAAGAGCGGGTACCTGTCAAATTCAGGTACCCGCTCCCCCCCCCTTACCCAAAGGTCAGCAGTCATCTCCTGTACTGTCCGCAGTCTCTGGTCATCCCTGTGCTGTCCGCAGTCTCTGGTCATCCCTGTGCTGTCCGCAGTCTCTGGTCATCCCTGTGCTGTCCGCAGTCTCTGGTCATCTCCTGTGCTGTCCGCAGTCTCTGGTCATCTCCTGTGCTGTCCGCAGTCTCTGGTCATCCCTGTGCTGTCCGCAGTCTCTGGTCATCTCCTGTGCTGTCCGCAGTCTCTGGTCATCCCTGTGCTGTCCGCAGTCTCTGGTCATCTCCTGTGCTGTCCGCAGTCTCTGGTCATCCCTGTGCTGTCCACAGTCTCTGGTCATCTCCTGTACTATGTCTGCAGTCCATTAGTTCAGAATTTTTTTTTCCTGTTTTCTGCCTCTAAAACCTAGGTGCGTCTTATGGTCAGGTGCGTCTTGTGGAGTGAAAAATACGGTAATTAATGTTATATCTTGAGTCATGGGAGCAATCAGCATTCAGCTCCAGTACAAAATGCTAAAGTGGCCACACTCAAAATATTCTTTTAACCCAAAGTGAGATCAAATCCAAAATTTGGAGCTCTCACCAGAAAAGGATTAGAGGGGAAAAAACAGAAGACTTCATGCACAGTATGGTAATAAGATGCTCAGCAGCAGTAAGACATCTGAATGGTGTAAACTTTTCAAAGATGGCCGAACGTCTGTCAGTGTTGTTCCCAGCCCACAGCAGTCATTCCTGTTAACATTCAGTGCGTAGAATGCCTGATACTGGATAATCGACGCAAAACCTGTATTGAAATTGCGTAAGAGACAAATCTTTCTGTGGGAACGGTGAACACAATGATGACGATGTGAAGCCGGCTGTCCTAGGATGGTTCAGGCGTACTGACAAATCTTTCTATGCCGAAGCTTTCCAGTCATTAAACACTGGGATAGGTGTATAAATGTAGCAGGGGAGTATGCTAAAAAAAAAATGCAGCTTCCACTCCTTGAAATTTGTACTTTAGTTAAAAACTCAAAAGTCCTGGTTTGACTTGAACGCCTACTTATAAGATGAGATGCACATTGGACGTCTGCAGACCATGTACCATTGCCATACTAACCAAGCTCTGTGTTGCATAAATTCTTCTAAATTGATTTTCCTTCCTCCCATCAGTCTACAGAGCAAAGACTTCCACTGCAAGGCTGATATCCACCTTCATCTGGCATGCACACTAAATACATGACCATCTACAAAAGATTTAAGTGACTTTAAGGGTATTTTTGTATTAATGGACAAATAATTTCAAGCATCTTTTGGAAAAACATCAACAAATAAAACTAACTAGGCAACCTGACCCTGTTCCCTCTACACACTCATATTGTTAATGGAAAGCAGGGGGGTAGGAAGACTATCTTGTTATTGTAGCTGGCCCAGGCTGCTCTCTGAACAGCTGATTAGATTTCCAGAGTGACACACCCATGACCAATCAGGCTGAAGAATCCTTGAAGCACACACAGGGGAGAGGAGGCGAACCCAGCGAACCGACGAATCGCAGAGAAAACATGGACGTGTTGTCTCATTTCCCCCCTCGCGGTGAGGTAATGACACGGACACACATCCATACGTACGCAGATATTGGCTCTGCCGCTTTCCTGCTGCACTCACCATTGCTATCAACACTCTCCGTAAACAGGAAACTCTCATAATTTAACGGCTACTGGACATGTGCTATTTCGCTCTGCCTCAGAGCTGCGGGATTTAACCCTTCCTGTTATCTTTCATTTCGGATGTTTCGCAGCGCAGGATGTGACTGCGAACTCATTCTCCAAGAGGAGCAATAAAAGCTATTTAAAATTTTACAGACGTTCTATAAATTCATAGATGTGTTCTATAGGTGGTTCAATTTACCAATATTGTTCCCTTACGGCTCATTTAGATTGATGTCTACACCGCAGCATCCAGAGGTGGCTAAACTGCACATTTGGATGCAGCAGGACTCTGCGCTATGGACGCATACAAATTGGATTTGCAGCTGTGCCCAGAACCACCGGCTGTGGATGCAAACTACCTGTGTCCAGGGTGCTTTAGAAGATCAATTTGCATAGTATGAGAGGTTACATGCAAACAACGGTGGCACTGGCCATTGGCTTTTGTACAGGGTACAAATATGGCTGCGGCTGTTCGCACAGAGGGTATGCATGGGCCTAGTTTCATTCCGGCACCCATCTGAATGAGCCCTTACAGTTCATCTGAACTTACCGTTTAGCCATTTGTCTCCCATGGACGTACCTGTTCGCCCTCAGGTTTGAGTGGTTATACCGGGGCCATGGTTGCAGCTGCAGTCAGCGATGCCAAATAAAGTAAAAGTAATGAGTGGCTAATTAGGCCCCCCTCCTTCGGTCGCCTTCCTGGGCTCTCTCGGGGAGCATGGGACTAAAACTGGTGGTTGTACAAGCTGACCATAGAGATGACTAAAGACCAGAACGTCCCCAATCATCTCTATGGTCTAAGGAACCAGAAGCGACAAGTATTTTGATCTGGTCTAATATAAACAGGCCGTTAATGGCTTGTAAAAGCATCAGATCAAACCGATCTGGGTTTATTTTTATTTATTTTATTTCAGGTACTTATATAGCGCTGTCAATTTACGCAGCGCTTTACATATATATTGTACATTCACATCAGTCCCTAACCCTCAAGCGGCGTACAATCTAAGGTCCCTAACTCACATTCATACATACACATACTATGGACAATTTAGACAGGATCCAATTAACCTACCAGCATGTCTTTGGAGTGTGGGAGGAAACCAGAGCACCCGGAGGAAACCCACGCAGGCACAGGGAGAACATGCAAACTCCAGGAAGGTGGTGCCATGGTTGGGATGCGAACCAATGACCCTAGTACTGCCAGGCAGAAGTGCTAACCACTAAGCTACTGTGCCGCCCATAGATCTAATGCTTTGAAAGGCAGAGGAGAGACTTGGGGTTTAACAGATCCCAGATATCTCAATAGAGAGGACCTGTCACTGCTCTAGCTATCATAAGGGATGTTGTCCATTCCTTGTCATAGCCATAAAAGTGATTTAAAAAATTAAAGAGAGTGTAAAAAATAAATAAAATATAAAAAAATTTAAAGCACTCCCATCCCCTCCATGCAAAAGGCAAACACATACATAGATCACGCATGCATATGAAAAAATGGTGATCGCACCACACAGCAATAATCATGGTGTTCTCCTGGCAGGGATTCAAACGATTTTCTTCCCTGCAATTTGTGGTTGCAGGAAAGAGAGAAAATTAGATCATGTATGGCCTGCATTAAAGTTGAACTCCAGGCACCCCTTCCCATCCCAAATAACCCCTAGGTTTGTTTTTAAAAATGTTTTCTAAATGTCCCAAATACTGACCAAAATCTGTGGTCATAGGATGCTCTGGCTTGAGTCTTTTTTTTTTTTGGCAAAGTGGAGAGGGGTGGGGGCCTTTTTTGGATGTCAAAGTCACTGAATGAGTAACAGGGACATGTTCTATTGGCTGTCCAGTGGTGGGGTCCCCATAAGACTGCACAGCAGAGATGAAGCTATGAAAAGGTGAAAAGGCACCTGGTCTACTGCAAAAATGGAATCACTAGACATGAAGGTGGTAAAGTACACAGCTGGCAGAATTAAACCAGCCATAGACTATGCAATTTTTGTTTCTGCACTCATGGGCTGCAGAAAAGAAAATCCTTTGATTCCCCCATCAACACAGTTAGTGTTGATGGGGGATTCCCTACCATGGAATACTGTGTTCACTGACATGGGGGGAGCCATCCCTGCCGGGAGAACACCGTGATTACTGCTAGCTGCTACAGCCGCTACAATAATCACAGGAAAAAGCCGACAGGTTGGTTGTACCCAAGTCGTACAACAATCAAATTGGGTACAATAAGCCTGCACATAGATGGTTCGAATCTTGGTCGGTCCCTTCTGAACTGGCCGAGATGTGAGCAATCTATGGCCGGCTTTAGAGGAGCATAAAAAAAACAACCATTATAAAAAAATTAAAAACTGCACACGTTTCACACATACACAATCACACAAAGCAGCAAACACACCAGAAGGATATCCCCCCTCAAACAATATATGTAAAGAAAGTGTTGCGCTAAAGGTGAACAATGTGAATAAACAAACTCAATAAAAATACACAATAAAGTGCACTAAATATACAAGTTAATGACAGTCCTTGAAGAACCCTAGGTACTCAAATTCCTCATATGAAAAGAATGATAACAAACCAATCTTGGTGAATAAAAAAAAAAGTCTCTTATGTGTGCAAAAGATGAAAATTCTTCTTCATTCCAACCAAAAATCACCAACGTGAGTAGCCACCACCGTATAGAGCAAATAGAAGGCTTACCAGATCCCCAGACCTCGTAATTACAGGAGGTCGGGATAAGCTCGATATGAGTTTGACTCCGTCAGACAGATGGATTATAATGGGACCCACTGCTCTGCTCTGTGGTACTCAACCATTCCAGAATTAAGATCAATGTTGGCATTTGAGTTTTCTTTCAGTAGTAAAGATCCAGCAGCACCCGGAATGTTTGGCTCCTCTGGCTGGATTTTCCTCTTCTAGATTCTCTTTTCCCCCCCGATTCTTTGGCTGACTTTTCTGGTCTGGTCTTCCAATGCAGGAATGGCTCAGGAAGTCTCTGAGGTTCTAAAGCATCAGGGGAATCTGGGAGGAAGAGGACGGACGCCTCAGTCACCCCATCCAGGTGAGTATACAGCTGGTGTACCTCCACATATGGCCCCCATCAGCAGCCTTCAGGCTCTCCCCGTGATCGGTGCTGTCAGCGCTGGTAGTGGGTCCCATTATAATTCATCTGTCTGATGGAGTCATACTCATATCAAGCTTATCCCGACCTCCTGTAATTAAGACGTCTGGGGTTCTGGCAAGAGTTCAATTTGCTCTATACGGTGCTGGCTACTCGCGTTGGTGATTTTTGGTTGGAATGAAGAAGAATTTTCATCTTTTGCACATATAAGAGACTTTTTTTATTCACCAAGATTGCTTTGTTATCATCCTTTTCATATGAGGATTTTGAGTACCTAGGGTTCTTTAAGGACTGTGTCAGGAATGGACTCGCCAATGGTGGTGGGACTCACCTGCCTTGTGGGCTGCAGTACCAGGGCTGGCCAGCGGGTGCTCTCAGCAGCCAGAAGCTCACTCCTGCAATCAAGCCATCACCTGAGGCTGATTGCAGGAGGTGTATTTAAGGAATGGCCAGGCCTGCAGTCAGGGCCTTGGTGTATTGTTCCCATGAGCCCCCGTACCTGCATCCTGTCTGCTTCCTGCCTGATCCTGACTCTGCTTGAACTCTGCCTGCACCGACCTTGGCTACTCCTGACCAATCTTCTGCCTACTCCTTGTACCTTGTCTGCCCGTTAGCTACCGACCCGGCCTACCTGACTACGTTGTGCTCCATATTTTTATATATATATATATATATATATATATACATATCAGTTAAGGTTTGGGTTTGTTGCACCTTGTTGTACGTATTTGTGTTAGTTTTGGGCTTGGTTTGTTGCACTGCGTTTATGTTCGTGTTGCCCTTAATAAATTATATTGTTTTACACGCTATACCTGAAGTCTGTGTTTCCCTGTGTCGGTCCACACACCTCTGGTCATATCCAGAGCCCTGACATACTGTCATTACTTATATATTTAGTGCACTTTATTGTGTATTTTTATTGAGTTTGTTTATTCAAATTGTTCACCCTTCGCGCAACACTTTCCTTACATATAAAAAAACAACCAGTTGTATTCATTTTATGAACAACCTGCTGGATGAGTGCGAGGAGGGCCTGAGGAGGTTTGGCACGCCTAGAGATGAGATTTAATGCTAAGAGGTTCTGGTCAGCTCAGCCACACTACTATTTATGCTGAATGTTCATTGCTCTCCCAGGGGTGGCTGATTAAAAAGCCCAGCTCAGCTTCCCTTTTCCTGACCACAGACTCCTGGAGGAAGACCTCATCATGCCCGCTAAGAGATACAAGTCAAACAGCGCTGAAGAATCACAATCCCTGCAACTACCAGCTCGAGTATATCCTGTTGTGATCAAAGATGACTGCAGACAGAGTTCCATACAGTCATGGTGCTTATGTGATGTTACAAAAACAGCTGAAAATCTTTTCTAATTCATTTCTATAGAAGCAGCATTCTGCGCTAACCTTTAGGAGATCTCAGAAATAAAGCCACCACTAGGATGAGTGCTAAAACTTTTTCAACTTTGCTAAACAATCAGTGCATGTGACCAATACAAGCTAGATCTTAGTTTATCCATTGCTCTACATCAATGGTCTCTTTGCTTGTCCTCATCAGGTCCTTTGAGTGCTATTCCTCTCGCTGACACCAATAATAAGGCACTATTCCTTCCACTGACAACCAAAATGGAGAACTATACCTCCTATTCCCACTAATTATTCTACTGACAACAATAATTCCTGCCACTAACACTATTACTCCCATTCCCACAGACATCAATAGTTTCTGCCACTGACACCAATGATGAGGCACTATTCCTCACACTGACACCAATGATGGGATACTATTCCTACCAATGTCACCAATGACGGGTCACTATTCTTTCCACTAAAATCAACAATGGGGAACTATTCCTTCAAATACCAAAAATAGGGCATTATTCCTCCCACTAACACCAGGACATTTTCTACTCCCACTGGTCATAGTCCGATCTCCCAAAAGTCCGAAGGACAGTCAACTGGCCCTTTGTTTAGAAACTTTGGAGACCCTTGCTCTACATGAATTATATCAGTACTCTCACAAGATTACACTCTACAGAGGTACCTTGGTGTGAAATGGCTTCCCTGTATACACACTATGCGATGGAGACCTCGGTTTTCACTTCAGTAACAAATTGTCATTAGACCTGAGCTGTCTAGTAGGGCTGATGTTAGGGAAATGAAGTGTCTGAGGAAATTAGGAGTTATACATGAAGCCCCTTAAAAGTTAAAGTTTGGGATTGCAGTGGTGGTATGTGTAGTCTTGATATTTCAGTGTTTGCTTGATTAGGAGGCATTGAACAACCTGACAATTCCATCTATCTTTCAAGGATTCTATTGGGGAGATCCCTGTGCTGAATTCCCAGCTTTACACATCTTTAGTGCCTAATATAAGTGGTCCCTACCATTCCTGTGCTTATTTCCAGGTCTGCACACTTCTTGTGCCTATTATGAGCGGCCCCACTATCCCCGTGTGGAGTTTCTGGGTCTAAGTTATGCAGGCCATAGATGGGTCGAAAATCGGCCGATTTTTCGGGCCGAAAATAAAATCGGCCGATTTTCGGATCGTTAGTGGGCTAATTGTTCGGCCGTTTTTTGGTATTCTGGCCGATTTTTTTTTATCGGTAAAGTTGGAAAAACAAATCGGCCGATTTTCGCGGCAATGATGGGCAAACCGGCCGATTTTTTACAGATAAAAAAATCTGCGCATGAGCAGTGACCTGCAAGAGGAAGACAAAAAGAAGAAGAAAAAGAAGAAGAGGAGGAAGAAGGAGGAGGAAGAAGAAGAAGAGGAGGAGGAAGGAGGAGGAAGAAGAAGAGGAGGAGGAAGGAGGAGGAAGAAGAAGAAGAGGAAGAAGAGGAAGGAGAAGAAGAAGGAGGAAGGAGAGGAGGAGGAGGAGGAGGAAGGAGAGGAGGAGGAGGAAGGAGAGGAGGAGGAAGGAGAGGAGGAGGAGGAGGAGGAAGGAGAGGAGGAGGAGGAGGAAGGAGAGGAGGAGGAGGGGAAAAAGTCTGGCAAAAAGTGTTCCTGCAGAGAGCTCCACTATTTCTTTGACAGTTCCTTGACATTTATAGCGGTTGCAACAATGTATCTATTTATTTCCGAATAAAAACATCTGTATCCTAAATGGATACAAATAGATACATTGTTGCAACCGCTATAAATGTCAAGGAACTGTCAAAGAAATAGCGGAGCTCTCTGCAGGGACACTTTTTGCTGGCTGTAGACGGGATGAAAATCGGCCGATTTTTTTTACCGTTGCTGGTAACGTCGGCCGCTTGAACGACCGATTTTCTGTTTTTTAAAAGAAAAATCGGCCGATTTTCGACCCATCTATGGCCTGCATTAATCATTAATTGAGTCTGCACACCTACAAGTGTGTGTTCCCACCATCCCAAAGCCAAGGTTTCTTGGTATGCATACCTGCAGTGTCCATTATAAGGGGTTTCCACCATGCTTGTGCTCACTTTTCTGGTCTGCACAGCTACTGTGCCCATTATAAGGGGTCCCCAGCATCCCTGAGCTAAGTTCTGGGGTCTACACATCTGCTGAGTTCATTATGAGGGTTCCTACCATCCTTGTGCTCAGAGTTTTAGGGTCTGCACACTTGCTGTGCCCATTATGAGAGTTCCCACCATCCTTGGACTCAGTTCACAGGTCTGCACACATGTTGAACCCATTATCAGGGACTCCCACCATCCCTGCTGGAAGAGCTGAACACAACACTAAACACGCAGGTGGTTAGGAAAAGAGTCAGGAATTATGGCAGGGAGATCTTGCTGTTGAGGTATCAAATACATTTGAAGATAGGGGCTATGTAAGAACATACACTTCAAGCTGGCAACATCAAGATGCGTTTTGCAGATATGCAGTCAAATATGTAGACCGAACATCAAGATAAAAAAAAAAAAAAGGAGATAGCTCTCTTTAGCCTAAAATTTTTCTGGAATCATTTTCTTTCGTAAGACTAAATCCTATAATGTACAGTCAAGAGTTGTCCAGATGACAGAGTGTGATCGTAATAATGATGTCATAAGTATAGTATATAGCTATATATAAATAGAACACACAGCATAAAAAAAACACCCACCATAACTGTAAAGAAAAATATGAGGGAAACCATTTCCAAAAAAGTAGACTTAACAATGATATGAAAACACTAGAGAAAAGTGTCTCCTATGGGACCGAGAAAAGTTCAACACTCTGCATCTGTCAAATCTCTGACTGCTCTCAAAAATAGAAACATCAGCCTCAGAGCAGAACACAGCCTTTCCGTATAGGTTAAAGGTCGGTTACCAGAATTGGAATATATGAAACATGAAAGAGGAGTCTGGAGCCCTTGTATTGGAAAACACTTTTCCTGCTGAATGATATCATAAGAGCTAAATCAGGATGCAGGCTGGACCCCAACTGAGTATAGTGCACATGCTACTGGAATATGGAGCAACATAGCTCAGAGCGGTGTGACAAACAGCATGGCAGCCCAGAGCTCTGCAATGTGGAGCCTGGCAGCCCAGAGTGGTAAGAGACAGAAAACGGCAGCCCAGAGTGGTAAGAGACAGAAAACGACAGCCCAGAGTGGTAAGAGACAGAAAACGGCAGCCCAGAGTGGTAAGAGACAGAAAACGGCAGCCCAGAGCGGTATGAGACAGAAAACGGCAGCCCAGAGCGGTACGAGACAGAAAACAGCAGCCCAGAGCGGTACGAGACAGAAAACGGCAGCCCAAAGCGGTACGAGACAGAAAATGGCAGCCCAGAGCTGTACGAGACAGAAAACGGCAGCCCAGAGCGGTACTAGACAGAAAACGGCAGCCCAGAGCGGTATGAGACAGAAAACAGCAGCCCAGAGCGGTACGAGACAGAAAACGGCAGCCCAGAGCGGTACGAGACAGAACACGGCAGCCCAGAGCAGTACGAGACAGTGCACGGCAGCCCAGAGTGGTACAAGACAGTGCACGGCAGCCCAGAGTAGTGTGAGACAGAAAATGGCAGCCCAGAGTGGTACGAGACAAAGCACTGCAGCCCAGAGTGGTGTGAGACAAAAAACGGCAGCCCAGAGCGGTACGAGACAGAAAACAGCAGCCCAGAGTGGTGTGAGACAGAAAACGGCAGCCCAGAGTGGTATGAGACAGAGCACAGTAGCCCAGAGTAGTATGAGACAGGGAACGGCAGCCCAGAGTGGTATGAGACAGAGCACAGCAGCCCAGAGTGGTATGAGACAGAGCACAGTAGCCCAGAGTGGTATGAGACCGAGCATGGCAGCACAGAATGGTATGAGACAGGGCACAGTAGCCCAGAGTGGCACAAGACAGAACACGGCAGCCCAGAGTGGTACAAGACAGACCATGGCAGCCCCGAATGGCATACCACAGAGTGGCACTCCACACAGCATGGCAGCACTAGTGGCACACCACGGAACATCAGAGTCGAGAGCAATACAGCAAGGAGCACTGCAGGCCAGAGTACTCCGGACGAGGAGCATGGCATGCCACAGAGCATGGCATCCCTGAGTGGAATGCCACAGGGCATGGTAGTCCAGAACGGGGCGACGCAGAGCATGGCAGTCCAGAATATCACGCCATGGAGCACTACAGCGCAGAGCAGTACAATAACGAGCATCACAGGCCAGAGTGATACGGCACAGAACAGGTCACCTCGAGTGGCATGCCACAGAGCATGGCAGCCCAGAGTGGAGCAACACAGAGCAGCACGGCCCAGAAAAATGTGACAGAGCATGGCACCTCAGCGCAATAAGAGATGCACAGCAGCTCAGAGAGCTATGATGCAGAGAATAGCAGCCCAGAGTGATATGACATGGAGCATAGCAGCCTAGAGTTTGACCAGAACATGGAGCATCCCAGCCCAGAGTATGACCAGAACATGGAGCATCCCAGCCCAGAGTATGACCAGAACATGGAGCATCACAGCCCAGAGTATGACCAGAACATGGAGCATCACAGCCCAGAGTAAAACATTGCAGAGCATTGCATGTGAGAGCGATACAACTCAGAGCATCGCATCCCATCCCAGAGTGATAAGACAAGAAGCATGGCAAGCCAGAATACAACATCAGTGGAAAACAGTGGTGGTGTCCACTTCAAGCCCCCAACCTTGTGATTGGACCATGAAGCAGCTTTAATAGTGCCACAGTGCAAGGGATTACAGAAGGCCAATTTCATGACAGATCTGGGCACTAATGTTATGTATAAAAATACACTAAATTATTTCAAGTGGAACTAAATCATTCTATCCTTTAGTCTCCGGTCACACTGGATGTGAATTGGCATGCAACTGTGCTCCATCCTCTGGAAATCTCTACCCCAATTTATCAGACTATCGCCTACTCTGCCCACTTTTAGGTGATCTCTGAAAACCTATCTCTTCAGGGAAGCCTATCCTGCCCTCAGCTAATAATGGAATCTTCTACTCTTCCAACCAGTCCTTCCCCCACAGTTATTACCTTTTGTACCACTAGCCCCTCCCTCTTAGATTGTAAGCTCCAAGGAGCAGGGCCCTCCGAACCCTCTTGTATTGAACTGTATTGTTGCTGTATTGTCTCCTGTTATATTGTAAAGTGCTGAGCAAACTGTTGGTGCTATATATATCCTGTATTATAATAATAATAATAATAATTTTAGCTTCTGTTTGATCTGCAACTGCCATAGTGCTGCACATGTGATCAGTTAGGACACCAGCCACTCCAGTTTGACAGTTTGGTTGAGGGCACAAGCAAATATGACAGTTCGCATTCCTGGTATGCTGGAAATATAGCTGTTTGTTTTTTTAAACCAGTGGGCTTAGTTCTGCTTTAAAGGAATACACGACTCTAATAGATTGTGTAATATCTGCCTGGAGTTCAGCTTTAAGTCTCAGTTTGAGGTTCCAGTGGACATATCCATAGCCAGTAGATGTTTTGACACCTTCTCAATGTTCTTTTCCAATAATGAAAACCTTCCTTCCTGGAATCCTCTCTCTCTCTTTAAAGAACATATAATGGATCACCTTTGCCTTCTGTGGGAGCACTGCAGGGAGTTCCAGAATTGGCAATTTCTTGAAGACCATTTATCTAATAATATTGAGGGCAGGTTCCTCCACCCCGGTGCTATCCATTTCATTCTATGACAGACGGTGATAAAGTTGTGAGCACAAGTGAAAGTCAGAGGAGCAGAATATTTAGGCCAAATGGATTGAGCGGAGAGCTGAGAATCATATACATCAGTCATTGGGTAATCTGGGTGACAACCAGGAGACAGACCTGGGAAATGGGTTTCTCTCCTACAGGATGTGTTTTTGCCTGCCAAGATTTCCTAGATACTACAATGTGAACTTCGCACCAAGGGATAGAGAACAAAAAACTAAAGCCCCTATATATGGCTGTGTGCATGGAGGTCTTTATTTCAGTCTTCAGTAGGAGTTTCTTTTTTTTTTTAAAATACCAAAAAGAGATTGAAACATAAAGCCTGATTTGCATCATTGTCCTTATGGATGCTGGGTTTCCTAAAGTGAACATGTGCTTTGCCCATGAAGGCAAGGCAACAGGGTCACTTTAACCACTTGCCCTCCGGAAGTCTTACCCCCCTTTCCTGACCAGGTTGATTTTTGTGTTACGGCGCTGCGTTACTTTAACTGACAATTGCGCGGTCATGCAACGCTGCACCCAAATTAAATTTACGTCCTTTTTTCCCCACAAATAGAGCTTTCTTTCAGTGGTATTTAATCGCCTTTGTGTTTATTTTTTGTACTATATAAAAAAAAAAGACCGACAATTTTGAGAAAAAAAACAATATTTTTGAGTTTTTGCTAATAAACATGTCCAGTAAAAAAATTTAAAAAATCAAATTTCGTCATAAATTTAGGCCAAAATGTATCCTGCGACGTCTTTGCTAGAAAAAAATCCCAATCCGTGTAAATTAAGTGGTTTACGTGACAGTTATAGGGTTTACAAATGGTGGTACATATACTGGGATTTTTTTTTTTTACTAGTAATGGTGGCGATCAGCGAATATTAGTGGGACTGCGACAGGCATTTTGGGGAGAACTGACTTGGTGTCACTGACATCCCCAGTGACATCAATACAGTGATCAGTGCTAATAAAAAGCACTGACACTGTACTAATGACACTGGGCAGGAAGGGGTTAACATGTGGGGCGATCAAAGGGTTAACTGTGTGCTGTTTTACTGTAAGCTGTGTATGTGCTTTCAATTGTAAGCACACTGCTTTGTATGGCTCTGCTATTCAGAGGCGTACAAAGCAGTGTGCTGGAGCTGTCAGGGAAGAGAACTGTATTGTTTACATACAGTTCTCTCCCCCGTCGATAATGCTCGGCGATCACCGCGTGCCGGTGACTAATCACCGGCTAGGACCCAGTGATTGACAGCTGAGGCCACGAATATTGTCGTGTGCCCCCTACCCGGAAATGCAAAATCACGTATATATACACGTGATTTTGCGCACCCCTGCCATCCTGTAGCAGTGTATCTGCTATAGGGCGGCGGGAAAGCGGTTAAAGAGGAATTGAACTGTGGAAGCTGTGCCACAAAAGAGGTAGTGAGAAAGTGGCTAAATGGTTAGCACTTCCGCCTGGCAGTACTAGGGTCGTTGGTTCGCATCCCAACCACGGCACCACCTGCCTGGAGTTTGCATGTTCTCCCTGTGCCTGCGTGGGTTTCCTCCGGGTACTCCAGTTTCCTCCCACACTCCAAAGACATGCTGGTAGGTTAATTGGCTCCTGTCTAAATTGTCCCTAGTATGTATATGTATGAATGTGAGTTAGGGACGTTAGATTGTACACCCCTTGAGGGTTAGGGACTGATGTGAATGTACAATATATATGTAAAGCGCTGCGTAAATTGACAGCGCTATATAAGTACCTGAAATAAATAAAATCAAGATTGCCAGTGGTCTCCCTGCAGCTGATCTATTCCCCGTTTTGGACTTACCATGCATTGTTCTGCACTGTCTGTGTGAAGGGGGGCTATCTTGATAGTGACAGGGCTTTGCTTCCTCATGTCAGCGCCATCCTCCTGATGATATGATGGCTGGTGGGGTAATGATTAAGAACAAGTAAGAAAAGTAGAGGAAGCACAGAGCCACAGAACAGATGAAAAAGAAGCAGAAAGATCTTTTTTTGTGTGAGGGCAAAAAAGTTGGTAGGGGCAGGACTTTGCTTTGTCATGTCAGAGCTGCCCTCTTGGTGACTGCTGTGGTAGTGGTGAAGAGGCAGGGGAGGTGGAGGAAGCACAGATCCACAGAATGGAAGAAGCAGGAGCAGGGAGATCCTGTGTGGAGGCAGCCAATTTGGTAGAGGCAGGGCATTGCTTCTTCATGTTAGAGCCTCCAGCAATGAAAACAATGAACAACACAGTAGTATCATTACCAAATCTTACTACACATCTGGTGAGAATAGCAGTCAGAGGAAAGCAGTGCCTTTGCTGATCTCACACTGCACATATACAGCTATGAGGCTATAGAACAGGGTACCTAGGCACAGGAAGAAGACTATTTTTCCAGGAGGAATTCATTCTTAAGGGTACTGCTTAGACATAATTAACATTTGCAGACGGTCATAATAGCAAAGCAAATCTTCACTTTCTGGATTTAGGTCCACTTTAATTCCAGTGTCTTATACGCAAAGTTCCCTTTGCTCTCCTGCCACTGCAGGTAACGAGAAATACTTGGAGCTATAGGAGAAAAAAAAAAAAGACTCCTGCTTTCCATGTAACCAGTGCTGCTGCTTGGTTGCATATTCACTAGGGATATCACAAGGGTGATGAAAGAGCCTTCAGCCCTGTGTGAGCTTCGACTAGGGTCAACATAAGGCTTAGAGAAGACAACTGCTTGCTCCTGAGGTGAACACAGCAGTGGTGGAGCAAAGCAAATGCATAGGGTGCTGGGGGCCAACTTTAAATAGGACCTGTTGATTTTCCATTAACATCATCATGTTGCCCAATGCCTGTGAAGATACCTTTCTAAGAATATTAGTTGCCCGGCTGTTTCTGGTCATGGATATGAAACAAGCATGCATTTCTGCAACGTCAAAGTGAAATAGTGTAATAAGTCCTGATCTGTATACTTGCCCAGGGTCAGCAACTCAAGGTACTAAAAGCTACTGGATCAGCAATGGAAGCCTCCATATACTTTCAGTATAGGTTGCCCTTAAAAAAATAACTGTATATACCTAAAATACCCAATTCATCATTAGGCAGTTCTGGGCTTCCTTGTAAATGATAAGGCTGGTCATAGATGGATCTGTTTTTGATCAGTCACTGGGCTGATCGAAAAAAAGAAAATGAATGGATTCCACCATCCCCAAAACCAAGGTGGACGGAGGAATCCTGCGAGCTGTGCCACTGTATTCAGACAGTGGAACTCTTCTGTTGTCAGAATGCACAGATCATACACTTATTGGCAGCAGCTGGATGATTAAGAAATGTTTACCAACATTCCCATTTGACAGAAGTTGATTGTTAGATCAACTTCTGTCAAGCAGGAAGGGCTAAACGTGAATCATAATTTGGCCGGTCCCTGCAGAAACTGGACAAATTTCAATCCATCTATAGCCAGCTTAAGCAATTACAATGTTAGCACAGCAATGGTACTTCCAGACTGCAAGGCTGCTCACTGCTTTTTTTTAGCTTGCTATAAGTGGCTTAGTGGTTAGCAGTTATGACTTGCAGGACTGGGGTCGTTGGTCGTTGGTTGCAGGGCACTGCATGCATAGAGTTTTCATAGTCTCCACATGTTCGCTTAGGTTTACTGCGGGTACTCTGGTTTCTTCCAACACTCAAAAGACATGATAGCAGGTTAATGCACTCCTGTCTAAACTGGCCCCAGTATACGTATGTACGGATTGGTTATGCCAGCTATACATGAATCGAAATTTGGCCGGTTCAGCAGGGACCAGATGAATTTAGATCCATGTTTGGGCAGGCTGGTTGTACACAAGTTGATCTATTGATCAACGTGTGTACAACCAACCTGTTGGAACAATTTTCTCAGGAACAGTGTCACCAGCTACAGCAGGCTGTGGTGATGAGTGTATTCCCCAAACCACACCAAGTAATTTTCTTTTGTTTAACCAGCAGGTTGACTTGTGTATGGGCAGCTTTATGCACGTGTATTATCACATTCTGCATGTCGGTAGAGATGAGCTTCGGGCATCCTCCGATCCTCTCGCCCTGCGGTTCACAAACAAAAAGGTGGACTTGTAGGGCCAAAATGACCTGGTCTGCAGCTCACGGAGGTAAAATAATAGTGCAAGTTCAGAGTCTGGCTAGAGAGAAGTTCAGAGGACACACAAGCTCACCTCCATATGGCATCTCAAGCCAAGCAATTGGGAAGGGTTCAGGAAAGATCTGGTGACCTACCTCGTAAAAATTCTACCAAAAAAATTCCCTGGAAAAGGCTTTCAAGCATATCAGATATGGTGCCCAGAGAATTGCCAAGAGTCAGATAGAAGTTAACAGATTGTGATAGTGAGAGTTCCTGCCACTA
Source organism: Staurois parvus (assembly GCF_062004578.1). Classification (NCBI taxonomy): domain Eukaryota; kingdom Metazoa; phylum Chordata; class Amphibia; order Anura; family Ranidae; genus Staurois; species Staurois parvus. Next base: position 2,333,999 of record NW_028318249.1, on the reverse strand, counting down.
TATAAATGAGTTTAAAATGGACAAAAGGACTCTGAAAAGTTACTTTGAGAAGCTCTAGCAGATGTTTTGCAAGCAGAGAAAGTTTTCTCTGGATTTGAGAAGTCCAGATGGTGCTGGAAGCTTGAAGGCTCCAAAGGGCATTGGGTCAAATGGAGTCTTCAGTCTTGTGTCCAGGCTTTGTTAATTACCTACAGCCTGTCTAAATGAACAGGTGATTGGGATCCTTATAAACCAGGACTGTGCATAGCTCATGGCAGTTGCTGCTGTTTGGAGACAGAGCCCTGTCAGGATAGCTGGGTGTTCTGGTGAGAAACTGTGTGAGGGGGATTCAATGCCCAAGGACTGGGAAAAGCTGGCCAGCTACAAGAGTCTGGATGACCAAGAGAGGGTCTGGGAGACTGAGGGAGCTGGGGTAAGTGAGTACAGGAGACTGGAGGGAATCCAGAAATCTCTGGTGGGAGCAAGCATGAGGTACTGGGAAAAATCTGTTAAGAGTCCACGTAGAGCGTAAAAAGCAAAGTAGTGCCACTTAGGCTAAGAAAGCCTGAATAGTCAGTGGTCTGTGAAACCAAAACAGAGATGCTGCTGACCAGAGAGCCCTTGCATTGGAGTCCTGTATGGACCATTTCATTTTGTTTATTAAAAGTGGGCTACCAGGCCCTTACATATAGTTCCTATCTAGAATGGACTCACTTTACACATCTACCATGAGAGCTAAACATCCCCAAGATCAGGAGATACAGTATCTTATTCATCTTATTAACTTATTCATACCCTTTGAAATGTTCCACATTTTGTCATGTTACAACCAAAAACGTAAATGTGTTTTATTGGGATTTTATGTGATAGACCAACACAAAGTGGCACATAATTGTGAAGTGGAAGGACAATGATAAATGGTTTTAAACTTTTTTTTTTATACAAATAAAACATCTGAAAAGTGTGGCGTGCATTTGTATTCAGCCCCCTTTACTCTGATACCCCTAACTAAAATTTAGTGGAACCAATTGCCTTCAGAAGTCACCTAATTAGTAAATAGAGTCCACCTGTGTGTAATTTAATCTCAGTATAAATACAGCTGTTCTGGGATAATGTTGTGGAGAAGTTTAAAGCAGGGTTAGGTTATAAAAATATATCCCAAGCTTTGAACATCTCACGGAGCACTGTTCGATCCATCATCCAAAAATGGAAAGTATATGGCACAACTACAAACCTACTAAGACAAGGGGATGCTTTTCTTCAGCAGGGATAGGGAAGATGGTCAGAGGTGATGGTAAGAAGGATGGAGCCAAATACAGGGCAATCTTAGAAGAAGACCTGTTAGAGTCTGCAAAAGACTTAAGACTGGAGTAGAAGTTCATCTTCCAGCAGGACAACGACCCGAAACATCCAGCCAGAGCTACAATGAAATGGTTTAGATCAGGGGTCTCCAAACTATGGCCCTCCAGGTGTTGAGGAACTGCAAGTCCCATGAGGCATTGCAAGCTTCTGACAGCCACAGGCAAGACTCCCAGAGGCATGATGGGACTTTTAGTACTTCAACAGCTGGAGGGCCATAGTTTGGAGACCCCTGGTTTAAATCAAAGCATATTCATGTGTTAGAATGGCCCAGTCAAAGTCCAGACCAAAATCCAATTGAGAATGTGTGGCAAGACTTGAAAATTGCTGTTCACAGACGCTCTCCATCCAATCTGACAGAGCTTGAGCTATTTTGCAAAGAAGAATGGGCAAAAAGTTCACTCACTATATGTACAAAGCTTGTAGAGACACCCAAAAAGACTTGCAGCTGGAATTGCAGCAAAAGGTTGATCTACAAAGTATTGACTCAGGGAGGCTAAACACAAATGCACGCCACACGTTTCACATATATATTTGTAAAACATTTTGAGAACCATTTATTCATTTTCCTTCCACTTCGTGTTGGCCTATCACATAAAATACATTTACCTTTTTGGTTGCAACATGAAAAAATGTGGAGGGGTATGAATACTTTTTCAAGGCACTGTATACAGTATATACCAGTGATGGCGAACCTTTTTGAGCCCGAGTGCCCAAACTACAACCCAAAACCAACTTATTTCTTTCAAAGTGCCAACACTGCAATGAAACCTGAATATCGAGCTTTTGGTTTAGAAAAAACAACTCGTACAGTAGTGCAAACTAATTAACAGTACAGGGATGACCAGAGACTGCGGACACAGTACAGGGATGACCAGAGACTGCGGACACAGTACAGGGATGACCAGAGACTGCGGACACAGTACAGGGATGACCAGTGACTGCGGACAGTACAGGGATGACCAGTGACTGCGGACAGTACAGGGATGACCAGAGACTGCGGACACAGTACAGGGATGACCAGAGACTGCGGACAGTACAGGGATGACCAGAGACTGCGGACACAGTACAGGGATGACCAGAGACTGCGGACACAGTACAGGGATGACCAGAGACTGCGGACACAGTACAGGGATGACCAGAGACTGCGTACACAGTACAGGAGATGACCAGAGACTGCGGACACAGTACAGGGATGACCAGTGACTGCGGACAGTACAGGGATGACCAGTGACTGCGGACAGTACAGGGATGACCAGAGACTGCGGACACAGTACAGGGATGACCAGAGACTGCGGACACAGTACAGAAGATGACCAGAGACTGCGGACACAGTACAGGGATGACCAGTGACTGCGGACAGTACAGGGATGACCAGTGACTGCGGACAGTACAGGGATGACCAGAGACTGCGGACACAGTACAGGGATGACCAGAGACTGCGGACAGTACAGGGATGACCAGAGACTGCGGACACAGTACAGGGATGACCAGAGACTGCGGACACAGTACAGGGATGACCAGAGACTGCGGACACAGTACAGGGATGACCAGAGACTGCGGACACAGTACAGGGATGACCAGAGACTGCGGACACAGTACAGGAGATGACCAGAGACTGCGGACAGTACAGGAGATGACCAGAGACTGCGGACAGCACAGGAGATGACCAGAGACTGCGGACAGCACAGGGATGACCAGAGACTGCGGACAGCACAGGGATGACCAGAGACTGCGGACAGCACAGGGATGACCAGAGACTGCGGACAGCACAGGGATGACCAGAGACTGCGGACAGCACAGGGATGACCAGAGACTGCGGACAGTACAGGAGATGACCAGAGACTGCGGACAGCACAGGGATGACCAGAGACTGCGGACAGTACAGGGATGACTGCTGACCTTTGGGGAGGGAGGGGGAGCGGGTACCTGAATTTGACAGGTACCCGCTCTTACTTCCGCAGAGTTTTTTTTTTTATCTTACCTGTTCCTTTATCCAGCCGCGCGCTGTCTTCCCGGCTTCTGTAGTGTGGGCGGACAGCCGGATGCCCAGTGCGCATGCGCGAGAAGCGCTGCGCTTTGTGATTGGTCCGGCGGCTTCTGGGATCTGTCATGTGTCCCAGGTACCGCCTTACCATTCACAAAGAGCACTGCTTCTTGTGCATGCGCACTTGGGACCCGGCTGTCACGCACACTACAGCCGGGAAGACAGCGCGCCGCTGGATTCTCCTGGCGTGCCCACAGATAAGGCTCGGCGTGCCGGCTGTGGCACGCGTGCCACGGGTTCGCCATCACTGGTATATACTTACATACAAGGTGTGACAATATCATTCCCAGAATGGACTGGTAATAATCCTGTCAAGCACCCCTTCATTCTTCAAAAGATCAGAGAATTTTGAAGATGATGTTCTCTTTGATCTTCTGTCAAGATTCTAGTCACCATCTTTGTGGAAATCTATTTCATTCCCAAAGCCTCCGTTAAAATCTGCTGCACTGTTTCCCTGTTCATGTTCAATTCTTCTGCCATCATTCACAGACTCAATCCTTGATCTGAGCGTACAAGAGTTTGCACTCCCTTCATATTTGCACCCATCCTTTGTGTTTTTTGGCTACCCAACTCTTTGCGCCATCGATTACATCTTCCAGCCCCTCCTTAACCAGTTGTTGAACAGCTCGTCCCTCCGGGTGGACGCCGTATGGCATCCTCTCAGGAACGTGCATTGGGCATGCCCGCAGGACCACGCTGCGAAGTGGTCTGTCACCGGCTGGGTACCTCGGACACGGCTGATGACAGATCTGTGTACCGGCCCTGTTGCCAGTACCATGTGACCTGCTGTGACCAATCACAGCAGGTCACATGACAGTTGTATACAATGGATGGCTTCCTTTCATGCCATCCATTGTATACAAATGTGTCTAGCTGTGAATGGTCACAGCGATCAAATGCACAAGCTGGGCCAACCACAGCCCAGCTGTGTCATGTGATTAGCCATGGCCAAATCACAGCTAAGCACAAAAAAAAACCCTGAATGAATCGATTTCATTCACATAAATGCTTGCTTATAGCAAAGTAACTCTTTGCTATAAGCAAATTGTGTAAAAAAAAAAATATACTGATCACTTCCCCAAAGTAGTACAATGTTACTATGGTAACATTATACTACTTTGGTCATAGTGAAATATGAAAAAAACAAATCTTATAAAAAAAGAGAAAACAATGTAAAAAAAAAAAAAAAATCTTTTTTTTTTTTCCGTACTGTCACCAGTCAGTGTCCCTGATCACCGCCATGCCAGTTATATGATGGCACTGTACTGCACTGGTGACAGTATGTAAAAAAAAAAAAAAACAGTGAAAATCATTTTTTTAATTTCTTCATTTTCCAAAAAATTATGACAAACAAATTACAACTTCAAAAAACTCGCCATTCCTCTTATGAAATACGTCGGACTGTCTACTTTGCAAAAAGGGGTATTTGGGGGATATCTGTACTGTTCTGACATTCTTGGACCTCAAGATCTATATCATAGTTTGTGAACTCTATAACTTTCCTACAGACTAAATAATACATCCTAATTTGGGTTATTTTCACCAAAGACATGTAGCAGAATACATCTTGGCCTAAATTTATGAAGAACAATTATTTATTTGCAAACTTTTATAACAAACAAAGAAAAACGTGTTGTTTTTTTAAATTTTTGGTCTTTTGTCTGTTAATTTAGCAAAAAATAAAACCCCGGCGGTGATTAAATACCACCAAAAGAAAGCTCTGTGAAGAAAATGATAAAATTTTAGTTTGGGTACAATGTTGTATGACCGCACAATTGTCATTCAAAGTGTAAGAGCGCTGAAACCTGAAAATTGGCCTGGGCAGGAGGGGGGTAAAAGTGCCCGGTATGGAAGTGGTTAAACTTCCTATGCCATTCAAAAACACTTGATTTCTTCATGGAATGTTCACCACAAGCATGTTGTAACAAAGATAAAGTTTCACTTGCACTTTTGCCAATTTGCATGCAAAATCTGAGGTTAATCCACAGCTCCAGATTACTGTCACTCATTTTCTGCCAACACCGCAATGTACAGACGTGTTATTTCTTCTGCTACTCTATAAAGACTGAGTCAACTGGTCTGCGACCCAAAGGAGTGCAAGTTAGAACATTCAGAACACACTCGAGTGGAAATGGCTGTGTGACTTACCACCATTGTGCTACAATGCAGGCATTCCAGGAATTAAACTGTCACATCTCGTATATGTATTATTTATTTTTCTGACCAGTGTTAGAAGCTATTGGCCATGTGAACAGGGCCAAAAAAACCCCCAAAAAAACAAGCAGGTATTCAGTATACTCAAATTCCTCTTTCCAGACAAAAAGCAGATGATAAAGTTATAACAATATTGTTTTCAAATGCAACACGGTTCCCATAAACACATCCCGTAACAAAGCCATCAAAGCACCATAAAACGTATAGAAAAACTTTTCAAGTGGGTCCAATAAAGCCGAAAGCGCCACAATGCCTTCCATATCATAAACGATGATGCTAAACATACAGAAGGTCACTTAGAGGATAGGTTTCCTCTTTCTGCCTGCAGGGTAAATTTCCTGCCATTTTTCCCTGTCCGACAGCCCGCAAGGAAAATTTATTGCACATATTACTATATATTTCAGCATTGTGGGATTTGTGGTCACAAGAATAGAAAAATTCTACTGATAAATGCCTGGTTTTGTATTTGTTTGTATAGGACATAAACAATGGCACTGTCGCTTCAGAAAAAGGGCCAACAATATATGACCTGACATCTCCTCTGAACAAAACTGCTATATATCTCCATACGGTATCATGTAGGTCGTATATATCTTTTACATCACACCTATGAATAACCTAAAGAGAAACCGATCAGTCAATAAAGGAATGCTAACCCGAACACAATGATCTTCAAATTTACCAACAACTATCAGGTAGACAGAACAAAGTTGGGAATTATGGTAGGGACCTGAAAGTTCTTACCTATCCAGGTCATGGTATAGCCAGTAGAAGTTAGTCACATTCAATTGAACTTGTTCTGTAATGTTGAAGACGCTTCTTAGCTGCTCCAAACCAATTTTTCAGCTCTAATGAGTGATGGCAATACCACCCAAGGAGGTACAGACACCATAAAGTAGAATTCCAGGTTTAGTTTGACTTGGGCCAGCCTGGACAAATTAAACTACAGTATTTCCATCACATGATTATGCGACAGCATTTATTTTACACTTCAGTTGCTTCCTTGTTTCTGACCTACGTCAAAGTGATGTCATAGATCCCAGGAGTCTTCATTTTTGTCATTCATCTGGAGGAGGGGCTTTCTCAGCTAGGCAAACCTTCCTGAGATAAGGGCAGATAGATTCCAGAAAGTAAATCCTACACAAATCATCTACCCTTACTCAAGATGGCTACGGCTTGAAATGCTACTAGGGGGTGTTTTTCAACATTATTTCCCAACAAAATAAAGCATGGAGAAATGGATGAATGGGTGAGTTTGCTCTGAATCTTAAAAATGAATTAACTAGAGTTTTCAGTTTGTAGTGTTCAGATACAGTTGAGTTCTTCTTTAAACGGAGTTGGACTGAATGCCAGCTAAGCTCAAAAAATATATATATGAAATTCTACTTTAATCCCCATGGAAGGTGTCAAGGCAGATGTTGATTGTCCACAAACACCTCCCATCTTCTTTTTGGACATTCAATCTGCCTTGATACATTCCATAGTTATTGGATTAAGGTGTATGTGCTATCTGTATGGATTTAAATGCTAGGGTATCTTCCTGACACTCCTTAGAAGGGAAGAAGCGGCCATGAAAAGCTAAAAACACAACTTCAACATTACAGAACAAGTTCAGTTGAATGAGAGCAGGGACTACTGGAAACTTTCAAGACATATAAGAGGTCTACAAATCAGAAGGTCTGGGTATACAATGGCAAAAATGAATGATCTGCAAAGCTCCACCCAATACATTTCATGGAAAAGTAATACTCTTTTTTTTTTTTTTAGATCGAAATAGCTGTTCCCTGCAGATGAACTTTACTCTAGGCTCTATCTGGTAGTCGGTGTCTCCTACCTTCACTTGATTCCAGCGCTGAAACCTCAATAAAACTCTTCATCATGGACCACTTCTAGTAGTGGATCAATCCTCCAACCCCTACATCACTGCTGTGCCCTGTAGTGAAGTCGGGATCAGAACATGAAACCGCAATGTGCACGGGGGCACAGGCATTAGACACTGCCTTTAGTCTTGAATGGAGAAGAGTCTTACAGAGGCTACAGGGATGGAAAGTAGGGACTGTAGGAGACATGGACCACCACAGAGGAGAGAATAAGATGTTTTGTTACAACAGCTATTTAAATTTTTTTTAAGCAACAGGGTCACTATAGGAAGACAATGTCAAATGCAACAGTATCTCCAGTTTAGGGCTTTTGGCTACTTTTGTCCCACAACATAACCCAACCTCTCTCAAACTTTTTAACATGGAGCAAACCTTAAAATAATTCAGTTCTTAGGGAACCCCTGCCACTGATCTTGCCACAGTACAACACTAGGGTTGATCAATTGTAAACAATATTCCTTACATTGGTGGTCAGCCAGAACAATCCAATGATCATTGGTGTCTTTGGTCATTCACCTGAGAGGCAGACATTGCTCCCTGCTTGAGGAACCTTGATTGAGAAAGGCTGACTTAACCTGTATGTTCCAGTTCATTGGTCTCCAAGCCATTTGATTTCATTTTCACACCGTTCACTGAAAACAACCAACACGCTCCTTATACTATGCAAGCTGGAGAGTTGGCACTAAAGTGAATCAGGCACAACTAGGCTTTTCAGAATATACAGTATTTAACTGTGTATTTGAGCAGGCCAACTTAAAGATTTAGGTTTGTTTGTCTGCTAATTCTACCTACTCTCCCTGGCAGATATCACATGATCAATGCCTTAACCTTGGTCATAAGAACATATGCTGGAGTAGTGCAGAGCTTTCAATATTACAGAACAGTAACCTTTTTTTGTCCTCCACTATCATTTAATTACAGTATAGAAAGTAGGTATATTAACGTCTTCCCATTTATATAGATTGGACCAGCTTTACAAAAAAAAAAAAATCATCTCTAATTCTCACCAAGCAGTAAACGGATTACAGCACAGCACAAAAGCTTTACAATGAAAGCCAAGTTCGGTAAATTATGATCCCCAGGCTCCACCTACCCACAGTTGCTCTCTTCAAGGAAGTGGTGGTGGAGCAAGGCTACCTTGGCACATCAACATCATTCTACATGGCTGTTCTCATGCCCACACAATTTACATTCCTCTTAAATTTGGTAACCAAGAAACCCGACCGCAGTGAAAAAGTCACCACGGCCTTGCAGAATTCAGTCCTGGGGGGTCGGCTGCAATGAATAGCTGTCAGAAGAGCAATGGCTTAAATGGAACAGTGAGTACAGAGCATTAAGGCATGTTCCGGGTTACAGAAGAATGTCTCATGCAGCCAATTCTCTGGAGAGCAGCCGACTGGCAGCCACACAAAAGAGAACGAGAGGGGAGAAGTCATACAATGTTACCGTGACTCAATCTCTGCTCCAACTACCGCAAGTCTAACCAAGTGTGTTCCTGTTTACACAACTTTAAACTTATGTGTGAAATCTCTCGCTGGAGGAGGACCTGGACCTTCGAGGTGTCAATGTGCTCTCCAGAATAATTCATTATTACATTTACAGTAAACAGGATACTGACTCACAAGGCTAATCAATACATTCAGTATCAGGGGCGGACTGACCATTTGGAAACTCGGGTACTGCCTTATGGCCCGGGGTCAGTAGGGGGCCCCATGAGATGCCCCTGGTACCTTTTTTATAGGCTTTTTTGAGTTTGGGCAACGACACAGGGGCCCCATGATCCCCTATTGCCCGGGGGCCCCATGAGTTGTCAGTCCGCCTCTGGTCAGTATTAAAGTAGGTGTAAACTCTGAATGACGGTTTGCTCTAGCACTGTGTGTCAAACAGTCACCATTTTTTAATAAAAGCGGTTTCCCTTTTTTTCATCCTTGGTTGCATCTTAGTGCTGCTGATGGCCACATGACATTTCTTCAGCCGGCCACAGATGGATTGCATCTCGGCTGGTTCAACAGGGACCAGCTGAGATTCAATCCATCTATGGGCAGGCTGGTTTACTGAAGTCAATCCATTGACAGACTTCAGTACAACCAGCCTGTCAGAATTTTTTTTTCTATAATACATTTTTATTTGGTTTTACAAATATAGTTACAACAAAAAAACAAATAGGACAGTGAAAAGCTACACAATATCACAGTATAGTTGCTGCGTTAAAGTTTAACAAAGAGAAAAAAAGGAAATATTGAATAATTCCTAACAATCCTACTATTTCCACGAAAGAATGATTTTAGAGTATCCAAAAAAAAGGTTAAACATAATAATATGTTAGGTTACAGTTCTGAACCAGTCGGACCGGGGTTTCCAAGCTTTGTCAAATTTGGTAATGCTGTCGTTTAGCGAAGCTAAAGATTTCTCATAGATGAAGTGGGTCTGGACTAGCTCAATGACTTCTTTTAGAGAAGGGGCTAAGTCTTTTTTCCAGTGTCTAGTAATGGTAAGTCTTGATGCTAGAAGAATGTGTCACTAAGAGTTGATAATGGATTGGATATGTATCTATATTTATATTCAAAATATCTACGGTAGGATCAGGTTGTTTTAATATCTCAGTCATTTCCGATATTATGTAGAAAACTTTATAACAATAGCTTCTAATATGTCCGTAATATACGGTATGTAATAGAGCACCAATCTGACCACAGTTTGTCCAGCATTGAGGACTCTGTTGTTCTGAGAATTTGGTCATTTGGTAAGGAGTTAGATACCATCTTGTGGAAATGTTGTGCGTTAGCTCCCAAAGGCTAACACATCTAGTAGCTGAAAACACATTCCTGAATGCGCATTCCCACTGCTCAGAGATTTCAGTCTCTAGGTCTTTTCCCACTTGATTACGGGAGCAGTCTTGTTAAATTCTGATTTACATTGTAGGTGGTTATAAAATAGGGTGATACCACCTGATTTAGGAGTAGCGGAGCTATAGAACTGTAAAGATACTTTGGGTATATATATTGTTTTTACTGGATGTTTCGACTGGCAACCACTGATGCGTGTATAGGTTGATTTTTCAGAAGAGAGGAGGTTAAATTCTTTCATAAGGAATTCTAAATTTTTTATGTCGTTTATGTCGTTTTTAACACAAAAATCTTGTATTGTGCGTATGCCATTATGTTTCCAATTCGAGATATCTATGCTAGGCATTTACCTCTGTCAGACTTTTTTCATGTGATCAGTGGGGTGTTATCAGTGCGGAAGATTAATTGAAACTGGAGAGTGCAATATCTGGTGCAGGTGTGCATGGTAACCAATCAGTTTCTAACTTTAGCACAGTGGCTAAATGGTTAGCACATCCACCTGGCAGTACTAGGGTCGTCGGTTCGAATCCCAACCATGGCACCACCTGCCTGGAGTTTGCATGTTCTCCCTGTGCCTGCGTGGGTTTCCTCCCACACTCCAAAGACATGCTGGTAGGTGCATTGGCTCCTGTCTAAATTGGCCCTAGTATGTGTATGAATGTGAGTTAGGGACCTTAGATTGTACACCCCTTGAGGGTTAGGGAGTGATGTGAATGTACAATATATATGTAAAGCGCTGCGTAAATTGATGGCGCTATATAAGTACCTGAAATAAACTTCAGCTTGTTCAATTAAACTTTGATTAATCCTGGAAGCTGATTGGTTTCTATGCAAAGCTGCACCGGATTTTGCACTCTCCAGTTTTAGTAAATCAACTCCATTTTGTTCTGCCAGTGGAAGGCTCCCTGTTGACAGAACACAATAACACTGTAGGAGGGATTCCCCCTTCAACATTGACTGTGTTAATGGTGGAATTGAGTAAATTTTCCTTCCTTCCATCCGTGGTGGAAGGAAATAAAAGTGCATAATATATGGGCTGCTCAATGCTTGTTGAGAAAACATTCCCAGCAGTGAGCAAACAAGGGCATATTATGTTTTTTCCCCCTACATGTGTTCTTTTTGTTATTTTCTTCCCACAGAGTTTCAGTAGACCTAGTCCTACATGCAAGTTCTGCTGTAAGAAAAAGTAAGCAATTAACAGGGTTTTTAAACAACTCAAAAAGCAAAGTTCTATTATTCTGTAGGTATTATTTAGAAATGTTAAATCTACCTTTTATTAGGAATTTCTCCTGAAAAAATAGCTGTGCACTTTCTGGCATGTAAGTGTACCTAGGCACCCCTGTGAATACAGTGTCATAGGTGTATATCTGCAGTGTGAGATCATCCATGGCACTACTGCCTCCGACTGTCAGTCTAATCAGATTTTGAGTGAGATTTGGTGATGTCACTACTGTGCTGCTCACTGTATTCCTTGCTGGAAAGGAAGCTGTGCCTGAGAACTTACAATGCAAGGATCTGCCTGCTTCAGTTTCATCCACATTGTGCATCCATGCTACCTCTACCTTTATCGTTACCCCACCAGCCATCAGATCACGAGCCAACAGGGAAGAAGCACTGACTTGAGAAAGCAAAGTCCTGCCAAGATGGCTGCCTCTATACAGTGCAGAACAAGTCATGGCAAGTCAGTAATGGGGAATGACCAGCTGCAGGGAGGCCACAGGCAATACTGGTGACTGGTCCTTTGGCCTCTGCTTGCCATGTTTTGGGGACAGCATCCATAGTTCAGTTCCCTCAAATATTTGATGGTTCTCCATGTCGAAATTAATGTTAAAAAGCTCCTGACAGGTGATGGCTTCCTTACTTAGACCTCTATGAACTGCGAACGCTGCAAAGAGAATGCAAGAGGGATGACATTTGTGCAACTTTTTGTGTTGCAGAACTCTGCCCAGGTATAAATTGGCCGGGGCATGGACAGATACAGCCTCTTTGCCCTTATGTACAAAGTAACAGTGTAGTCACGTTATTTGTTTGGATACCTATTTAGCTCTGCAATGGACCTATCTGCAACAGAAGAACTATGATTCCCACAGAACACAGTGGAAACAGGACCAGAAACTGTCCGGAGATAACCCGGGACGGGGAAATTGGGAAAACATAAATCTGTCTCAGTAATTACACTGTCATAGTGAATGGAGGCTTCTCAATCAGGAGGTGATTGACGAGCTGTAGTCACACTGGAAGTGCTTATAGCTAAGAAATTCATAGATACCAACAGCCCGGGGCGATTCAGACACTCGGGGGGATTCCAGGGGAAAACAAACATTCTCAGGTGTTTTTTTCTACAAGGATGGTTATCAAAAGGTCACAGTGAAGACAAGAGGTGCCAATACTCGGACATATTTTATTTACAGTGCCTTGAAAATGCTCCAAGGATCAGGCCCTCCTAACCCTCTTGTGTTGAACTGTATCGTTGCTGTATTGTCTCCCTTTATATTGTAAAGCGCTGAGCAAACTGTTGGCGTTGCACCAAAATTTCAGTTGCTGAATTGTTTCGGACAAAATTAGCCTGATTGGCATTTTCCCAATATAAAAAAATGAACCGATACAGGTGCCAAAAATGTAGTTGGCCAGTGAAGTAGAGGAGATGAGAGAGAGACTAAGTGCCGCTGTGGCATCTTGGTTCTGCCCCGCTTGGTTCTCACCGGGGAGAGATGTGGGTCGTGTTGCCCCTCCTTTTACAGGAGGGAAGTGCAGTAGTGCAGTGATGCTTTGGCGAATGCCCAACGTTTGTGATGCTTGATGGACAGAGCTGGGCTGCTTTTATGTCTACTACACAGTAAGGGATGCAGGCTATGCATGGAACCGGTTTCAGGGGTTTGCCCATGGAAGGGATCAACACAGAAATGACAGGTTCACTTTAAAAGAGAAATATTGGAGCCGTCACTGCTGAAATAATTTTGGAGGTACAAGTTCAAGGGATATCCTAAACCTTGAAATACTATTTTTTTTTTTACAATCAAGGATTTCTTTATTGAAACGCATGAACATGTTACAATGGTAGTTCGGATGGATCAATATATTTTTTTTAATTGGCCATTGTGAAGTAGGGGCAGCACTATTTCTTAGAGGTCAGCACTTCTGCCTTGCAGCACTGGGGTCCTGTGTTCAAGTGCCAGCCAGGACACCATCTGCATGGAGTTTACATGCTTATGTGTTTCCTTCCAAACACCAAAGATATGCTTCTAATTGGTTCCTGTGTAAAACTGACCCTACAGTGACTACCTCACCATCTGCCCAACAGCAGACAAAAGCTTCCCAGAAAAAAGAGTCCCCAGGGAGAAAAGCACTATAGCAATATAAAATTATTAACTCTACATTCCACTATCCCTCTCAAATCTTTGGCTGAACATTACAGTCCCAAAGCTCACACCTTTAAACTCAATGTCAGCCCCTAAATTCCCATCAAGACAGAGATACTTTAAAAAAGGACATGGCTTATCAACTTATGGAAGCCGTGCCCCAAAAAGGCAGGAAGAAGGCAAAGGATTAGTCACCAGTATTCTCTGTGATCTTCCGGTGATCTATTCCCCATTACCAATTTACCATGTCTTGTTCTGTATTGTGTCTGTGTGCAGGTTGCCATCTTGGTAGAGGTGCAGGGCTTTGCTTCCTCATGTCAGAGCTGGTGATCTAATGAGTGGTGGGGTATGATCAAGAAGCAGCAGGAGAGGTGGAGGAAGCTCATAGCCACAGAATGGATGAAGCAGATGCAGGGAGATTCTTGTACTGAAGGTCCTCAGGCACAGCTTCCTCTCCAGCAAGGAGAACCGTAAACAGCACAGTAGTGGCATCACCAAATCTCCTGAGACTAGCAGAGACTAGCAGAGGCAGCAGTGCCCTAGGCTACATTCATATGGCTGCACAGCAGGTGATCTACAGATACTTTCTGCTGGCTTTAAACACTGCATGCATGTGTACAAACAGTTGCAGCAGTCAGATCTGTACCCAGTGCAAAATACAGTGAAGCACAATCTAAGGTCCCTACTCCAAATACATACAAATATACTAGGGCCAATCCGGACAGAAGCCAATTAAAGTAATTGTAAATCTGGGTTTTTTTTAAATAAAATAACAAACATGTCATATTTGCATACTCTGTGCAATGGTCTTGCACAGCATTACTGATCATCTTCTTTTTGGGTCACCCCACTGGTGCTCCCATCCCCCCCTCTTCATCTTCATAGGAAGCTCCTTCCCAAGGTGGCACTTGTGCAGGCTCACTAAAGAGCCCCGCTGCCTGCATCCATAGAAACAGACAGTGGGGCTAGCCCTGCTCCCTCGTCACAAAGTTTAATGGACAGTAGCAGGAGTCAATGGCTCCCACTGCTATTGACCTGCCCTGTGAGGAGGGATAGAGCCAGGTTCACAGTGCTGGATCACGGTGGGGCTCAGGTAAGTATAAGGGGCAGCTGGGGGGATCCCACGCACAGAAGGTTTTTACCTTATTGCATAAAAAACTTTAAGGCTGTACAACCACTTTAACCTACCAGCATGTATGAAGTATGGGTGGGAACTGCAGTACACAGAGAACATACAAACTCCACTCAGATAGTGTCCTGACCAGGGCTGAGGACCCCAGAGCTGCAAAGCAGAAGTGCTGACCACCAAGCCACTGTGCTGCCCATTGCTGGCTTTGGATAGCGAAACAAGAGAAAATCATTTGATAGCTGGATTTAGTAAAAAGTATCTTCGTATCTCCAAATATTTTCTTGTGTTTTCAATATGCGTGGAGTCTTAAGCACTTTGGGTAGGAGCACTGTGGACTGTAAACGGTGACCCACCACAAAAACACACATGCACATGCTTACAAACATATACCATTCTATTAATAGCCAATCCAACGCACGCTAAAAATGCAACCCCGCTTTCACCAGACTAGTTAAAAATGACTAAGTTTTCTTGATATATGATTTCCAAAGGAAGCCATTCATCAAGGGCCGTGACTGTCTCCGCAGCCGGGTCCCTCAAGCCGAGAGCCATGTCATTCCTCTTTTGACTGATTAATTAGCAAATCAGAGGCCATTTTTCACGGTGAGGCAGTGCGGTTTTCTGCAGCCAGCGTTCGCTCTCCAGTGGAGACGCATTACAGCCAACTCGGCTGTTTTCCGAGCAGAGGAGAGACAAAAGCCAAGAAGGAGATGATAAATCATGAAAGGTCCCCCCCCCCCCTTCGGGCTGAGTTCAGAGCCCAACGAAGGAGCCAGGCAAAAGCTGAGTGCTTAATCCCCTGCGGCTAGTAGGTGGGCACAAGGTTGCCTGCCAATGTGGCTACCTAGCCAGGGGTTAATAGAGGAACACAGCAATGTAACACCCAGGCTCTCCTTCTTCTATCGGCCCTACACAGGGGAACGTAACTGGCAACAAGAAATTGGACCCTCCGACATGTCCATCCTCTATTCAGGCCATGCAGGACAACCTCTCTCTAAGTATTGCTTACTTCTATAAATATTATTACATTTCGAACACAACATTCTGATTAACACAACTTGAAGCCAGAATCCAAAATGTTTGGTGGCCAGGGTTATCTGTGCCCCTCATAGTGGTTGTCTGGTCAGACAGTGAAGAAGGAAGCTGTACTGAGACAATAGGCTGTGTATTCGCAGATCAGCCTTAACTATGACCACTGACAAGTAAAGGGAATAACACAGATTATCTTGTTACAATGGCATCTGAAAGTCGGTGAGATATATTAGATAGTAAGTGAACATGTTATCCATGAAGTTGATGTGTTGAAAGCAAAAAAATTTAATTTTTTCTACATACTTACCTGTAAAATCCATTTCTTTGAGTACATCACAGGACAAAGAGCAGGCCATAATAATGACTATGTGGGTTATATGCCACCCATAGGGGAATGGACACTGGCCGACCAAACAGGAAGTCCTCCCCCATATAACCCCTCCTACACAGGAAGTACTCAGTTTTTGTTGCAAGCAATGAAAATCAAGAAAGAGGGGAGGTACCTCTGTGTCCCGTGATGTACTCCAGGAAATGGATTTTACAGGTAAGTATGTAGAAAAAAATCAAATTTTCTTACATCATGGGACATAGAGCAGGCCATAATAATGACTATGTGGGATGTCCCAAAGCAATCACATTAAGGGGTGGGTGACATCACAATGACCACTGCCAATATCCCAAAAAAGAGCTATTTAGCTGTACGTAAAACACAGTGTCCAACGGCAGAATCCTCTGTGGCTCTGACATCCACCTGGTAAAACCTTGTGAATGTATGAACCAAAGACCATGTAGCAGCCTTGCAAACCTGAGCAACTGATGCCTGGTGGTGGATAGCCCAAGATGCCCCCATACAACTGGCAGAGTGTGATTTCACCCAAAAGGGTGGAACCTTGCTCTTCAAACCATAGGCTTGAATGATTAACTGTGAAAATAACAGTGCTCGTCCGCACGAAACGCGTCAGTGTGGAGCCTAGCCGGTGACGTCACGCCGTTCCGCACCTCGTGGAGGCCGGCGGCCATCTTTGATCCTGGGATACCCTGTGAGTGATCATCGATTTTACTCTGCAAATAAAGGCTTTTTTTGAACATACTACACTATCAGTGTTTTTTTGGGGTGGGCGTTTTGGCCAAGCCCCCCCTCTCTTAAGGTGGATATCTCATATGAGTGCCCTGGGTGAGGAGTCTGGATCAGTGGTATTGAGTATCTCTGGATGTCTGGAATCCCCCTGCTGGCCAAGGAAAGGTGTATCCCCATCAGAGTGACAGCTTGCCAGATGATCCACACTGTTTCAGCTTTCCAGGACCAGGAGTGGTCTGACAACTCAAATGCGCATATTATGCGCTTTCTGGTGAGTGCATAATATTATACACCTTTCAGCACGGAGTCGACCACCTTTGCACTGTTTACTGGGACTATTGTATCATGTTATGAGGACATTTTTTTAATCACCATTTAAGCACCAGTAGCCCATCACTTATTACCCTTTGTGTTAATATATATTAACCCTTTTGTAGCGCTGCATGTATTATTTATTTGAATGATTAACTGACTAACCCACTTAGAAATAGTTGATTTGGATGCCGCCTGTCCTCACCGGCAAAATAAACAAGGAATCAGTCTTTCTAATCTGCGCCGTCATTCTCAAAAAGATCCTTATTGCCCAAACTACATCCAGGGCATGCAAAGATCTTTCTTTTGCTGACTGAAGTCTAGGAAAGAATGAATGCAGAACAATGTCCTGATTGAGCTGAAAACTAGAGACCAATTTTGGCAAAAAGGACGGATGGGACCGTAACATCACGTTATCATGATGTAAAACCAAAAATGGTTCCCTACAAGAAAGAGCTGCCGAATCTGATGCCCTTCTTGCAGAGATGATTGCCACCAAATACAGAACCTTTCGAATTAGCAGAACTAACGGAATCTCCCTGATAGGTTCAAATGGTTGTTTCTGTAAAACTACCAAGACCAAGTTCAAGTTCAAGTCCCAAGGACACAGGGACTGTCTGACAGGAGGAACAGTACACATCACTCCCTGTAAAAAAGTATGAGCCAAAGACTGAGAAGCAATAGGTCTTTGGAAGAAAACAGCCAAGGCTGAAACCTGACCCTTAATAGTACCAACATCCATCTTCATTTCTACTCCTGATTGGAGGAAAGGCAAAACATTCTCCCAATCAAATACTTCCGGGGGTGCCAATTTCGACCCTCACACCAAGAAATATATGCCTTCCAAGTTCTATAATAAACGTTCCTAGAAACCAGCTTCCTATTGTTCAACATTGTGTGGATAACAGAGACTGACACTCCCCTATCTTTCAAGATTTGGGTCTCAACATCCATGCCGTCAACTTCAGTGACTATAAAGCTAGGTGCCATATTAGGTCCCTGAGACAGCAGGTCTGACCAGCCTGGCAGAGGCTATGGATTGCCCACTAATAGCAAGACAATGTCCATGTACCAACAACTCCTGGGCCAGATTGGTGCTACTGATATCACCGGAATCACCTTGTCTTAAATCCTGCGTAGTAGCGGAATCGGGGAAAAAGCAAGAGAGGGTCCCGTGTCCTGGACACAAACCTGTCCATCTTGCTGTTGAACCTGGATGCCAATAGATCTACGTCCGGGTACCCCCAGCGCTGGCAGATTGCTGAGAACACCTCGGAATACAGATACCATTCCCCCGGAAACAACTGACAATGACTGAGGTAGTCCGTCTGCCAATTCTCTATCCCTGGAATGAATAATGAGAGAACTGAAACATGCCCTTCTGCCCAAGCCAGAATGAGATCTACCTCCTCCTGAGCCCTCTTGCTCTTGGTACCGCCTTGGTGGTTGATGTATGCCACTGCCGTAGCAATGTTGGACTGGTACCTGACTGGCCAATCATGAAGCCTGGTCATCCTATATTTCAGGGCAAGCCACACCGCCCTAAGTTCCAGCATATTGATGGGAAGAATCTTTTCCTTAGGCGACCACGTACCCTGGACTGTGGTGCCTTCTAGAACAGCCCCTAACCTGAGAGGCTGGCATCGGTTGTTACCGGCTTTCAAATCACTGGTGGGAAAGATCTTCCTTTTTGCAAATTCCACATTTCCAACCACCAATTCAAGCTTTGCAGCACCCAGGGGGACAAAGACTTGCGGTAATCCAACACTGGAAACTTTTTGTTCAATGCCAACAGAATATTCCTCTGCAATGGCCTTAAGTGGAACTGCACATAGGGCACTGCCTTGAATGAGGATACCATCTTCCTCATTAATCTCATGCAGAGACTAATGGAAGGATACTTTTAGCTCCTCAAACTCTGAACCTGATCTCTCAGGGTGCAGCCCTTTCCTGGAGGCAGAAACACCTTTGACTGGACAGTGTCTAGGACCAGCCCCAAACACTCCAAGCTCTGTACTTGCTCGAGGGCTGACTTCTCGAAGTTGAGCACCCAACCCAAGTGTCCCAGAGTATGAATCACAAGGGCCACATTTTTTCTCAGGCTTGGACCTGACTGACCCCTGCGTAGTAGACCATTCAGATAGCCCAAAATCAATACTATCTGAGTTCTGAGCAGCCCCAGAACCGGAGCCATAATCCTTGTAACACTTAAGGAGCCGTGGCTAGCCCAAAAGGTAGTGCCACGAACTGCAAATGTCGAGTTTCTATCGCAAACATCAGAAACTTGAGCTGGAAATATTGGCACATGCAGATATGCGTCCTTGATGTCTATGGACACTAGAAAGTCTCCCGCTTGTAAAGATGCAACTACTGACCGGACTGACTCAATCTGAAATGAACGAATCTTTAGGAAACGGTTCAGCCCCTTTAAGTCTACAATAGGCCTTACATTCCCATTCGGCTTTGGAACTGTGAATAGGTTTGAATAAAATCCCTGGAATTTCATCCGCTGGAACCTCCACAATCACGCCATGGGACAACAGCCGGTCGAGTGTCTGAAACAAAGAATTCCTTCTTAATGGATTCCTAGATACAATGTACATTAAGAAACGGAGGAGCACAAATCCCCCGAAACTCCAGTTTGTATCTCTGAGGAACTGTAGCAGACTTCCACTTGTCCTGGATAAACTCTTCCCAGATTTCCACAAAAAACAAACGTCTTCCCCCACCCACATGAGTGGGGGCACCCCTTCATGAAGAAGCAGACTTAGAATCTGACCTGGCAGGCTTCTGCACCGAAGGTTTCTTCTGGCCCTGGACTTTCCCCTAGTTTTCCCCTAGCCGCAGATCCCGGTGTACAGCGAAATGCTTGTCTACCGGAAGAAACACTAACCACCGAAGTGCCTGGCCCCTTAAAGGTCAGGCATTTGGACTTTCTCTTAAAGGGTAATAGCATACTTTTTCCCCCTGAGATCTTCTGGATATACTTGTCTAGGTCCTTCCCAGACAAACGTTCTCTGTGAAAGGGAAAACCCGCCAACAAACCTTTGCACGTTAGTTCCGCCGCCCAACTCTTTAACCCAAGATCCTGCACATGTGTACTGACAGAAGAGCCATGCGAGAGATCTGCTGAATCGAAGTGTATTTTTACATCAACTGCAAAACACAAGGCCTGTAGTAAATCTGCCAAATCCACAGCCGTATCCTCCTCCAAGATAGATGGTCTTTTAACAAACCGTTTAGCACAGTCATTCAGATGCTGACAGATATCAAAGCAGCAATCGCTGGTTGTGCGGCAGCCCCTGCCAGGAATGAAGAAGCTTTGAGGAGAGATTCTAATTTCTTATCTGCCGGATCCTTAAACACCTGGGCATTATTCACAGGATAAGTTAAATGCCTATTCAGGGAAGACAAAGCTGCGTCTACCCCCGGCATGCCCCACTTTCTAACAAACTTCTCCTCCATAGGATACAGGAGGGAGAATCTTTTAGGTGGAACAAAAACTTTGTCTGGGTGCTCCCAGTCAGCATACATAACTTTCTCCAAAAGAGAATGCACCAGAAATGCCTGAATACTTTGAGGCGGCATTAATGAGCCCAAAGAGGCATAAGAGACTTCAGATGCCTCTACTGGAGGTAACTTGAAACCTGACCGGACAATATCAGTGAGGATCTTAAACAATAACCTCTACAACTGAAAAGCAGAATCCCCTGCTTCTCATTAGGCTGTGACTCCTCTGACAGGGAATCAATTGCCTGACCCTCTCCAAAATACTCTACAGCATTTTCATCCTCAGGGTCCAAAGATGGGGATCTTTCCCACTTCTTACCCCACTGAGCCACTTATGTAACCATCCCAGCAATCTTGTTTTCTAACCCTGCTTTGGGGGGGGGGGGAAGAGAGAGAGAGAGAGAGAGAGAGAGAGAGAGAGAGAGAGAGAGAGAGGCAGAGACACTTACTTATGCCGCCACCGGCCCCCGAACCTTTACTCAGGGACCAACCTGCACCAATCATGGAGGGCCTTTTCCTAAAGACCTTCAAGGACTAGTTGACCTTAAGTTATAAAGTTTAACAAGTGATGAACTTTATAATTAATATTGGATGATTTTTCTTAATGTGTTGACCATTCCGGAGAGGATGAGTCCTCTGCTTGGCATTTGCACTTTCTTGGTCAGCCAAGAAAGTGATCTACTACAGAAGACTTGGGAGCAATGGGAACTCTTCACTAGTATGCATGTTTCTATTCCAGACCAGGAGACAACCATGGATACAGTGGAGGAATGACAGCTGTCACCTAGGCACAGGTATGTTATCTGCAGCTTTTCCAGGTGAAAATAAATGGAAGGCAGCATAAAAAAAGAAAACAAATGCAGCCACCACACCTAATGACTGGTCAGCTGCAATGTATTACATTTTTGTTCTTGGGTTTACACACACCTGTCTGTTATGATGTTCCTCTGGCTACAAATTATTAACTGGAACAAGTATGCAGTCAGTGAAGTTACACCTCCGAAACATGTTCTGGGTTGGCAACTCAAAGTACTGAATCAGCATTCCAGCCAGGCAAAAGTCAAAGGGTTCACACACTGGCAGCATTCCTTTTTCTCTCAGGACAGGTTCTCTTTGACTGCCGCAAATCTCGCTGAGCAGAAGAAACCTGGCCAGATTTGTCCTCTTAGATATAAAGTGTTTTCAAGAAATGTTAGTGATTCCCAATCAGATGACGAGCCAGCCTTCTGACTCACACACCAGACAGAAAAGAAATTTCCGAGTCTTCCTTCCTCCATGAGACACCACACCGTGATGAAATGGTTAAACAGCGTCTGCAGTGCGGGTCAGCATTACTGAGACCCCGTTACTATTTACAGTTGTGGCCAAAATTATTCAACCCCCACTGAAATTGAGTGTTTTGGCCAGTTTGACATTGCTTTTGATCATTCAGTCATCTTGCTTACATTTACATTAAAGAGGCACTTGTAGGTCAGACAAATATAACATAACAGTTATAATGAAATAACCACAAATGTCTTTTCTGTGCTCACAGCATTATCAGTTTTATTCAACCCCCAAGTGACATTCAATCTTAGTACTTAGTACAGCATCCTTTTACAGTTATAACAGCTTTTAAACGTGAAGCATAGCTTGACACAAGTGTCTTGCAGCGATCTACGGGTATCTTCGCCCATTCTTCATGGGCAAAGGCCTCCAGTTCAGTCACATTCTTAGGCTTGCGCACTGCAACTGCTTTCTTTAAGTCCCACCAGAGGTTCTCAATCGGATTTAAGTCTGGTGACTGCGATGGCCACTCCAAAATGTTCCAGCCTTTCCTCTGCAACCATGCTCTAGTGGACTTGGAGGTATGCTTGGGATCATTGTCCTGTTGAAAGGTCCAACGTCTCCCAAGCCTCAGGTGTGTGACGGACTGCATCACGTTTCCATCCAATATCTCCTGGTACTGAAGAGAATTCATGGTACCTTGCACACGCTGAAGCTTCCCTGTACCTGCAGAAGCAAAACAGCCCCAAAGCATGATTGACCCTCCACCATGCTTCACAGTAGGCAAGGCGTTCTTTTCATCATAGGCCTTGTTCTTCCTCCTCCAAACATAGCGTTGATCCATGGGCCCAAACAGTTCTAATTTTGTTTCATCAGTCCACAGAACACTATCCCACAACTTTTGTGGTTTGTCCACATGGCTTTTGGCATACTGCAGTCGACTCTTCTTATTCTTTGGAGACAGCAAGGGGGTACGCCTGGGAGTTCTGGCACGGAGGCCTTCATTACGCAGTGTGCGTCTTATTGTCTGGGCTGAAACTTCTGTACCCACATCTGACAAATCTTTTCTCAGTTCCTCAGCAGTCACACGGGGACTTCTCTCCACTCTACGCTTCAGGTAGCGCACAGCAGTCGAAGTCAGCATCTTCTTTCTGCCACGACCAGGTAGCGTTTCAACAGTGCCCTTTGCCTTGAATTTGCGAATGATGCTTCCTAAGGTGTCTCTTGGTATGTTTAACATCTTTGCAATCTTCTTATAGCCATTGCCCTTCCTGTGAAGAGAAATCACCTCTTCTCTTGTCTTCCTGGACCATTCTCTTGCCTTCACCATGTTTGTAACCACACCAGTAAATGTCTAGAAGGAGCTGAGTATCACAGTCATTTTAAAGCTGCCTAATTGGTGCTTATTATGCTTGATTGCTGCTCGGTGACATCCACAGGTGTTTTCAATACCTGATGGAAAGCACCTGTATGAACCTCTGTTCTTCAGAGTGGTAGTCTTTAAGGGGTTGAATAATTGTGGCAATGAAGAAACCACATAAGAACCATTTACTACTGTATTACATAAACAATTGATGTCATTTTAGTTGCATTTGGGTAGTTACAACGTCCTTGTAGGATTTGATTCTGAATACAATTCCAAATGTACACTATAGTCCCTAAACCCCTTTACAGCATTGGGGGTTGAATAATTTTGGCCACAACTGTATGTCATGAGCAGTTGCCCATTAAAAGCAAGAGATCATCACCTCCCGTACAGGATCAGACTGCGGGTGACAGAGCAGGTCGGGGCCCCGGCTGACCACTCACTCTTTCCCTTTTTGATAAGGTTGGAGCAGGAAGCACAGCTGGACAGAGGAAGGAAATGACCAGCATGAAAATAAGGCAAGAAAAACAGCAAGAGAGAGAAGCCAACCAGGAAAATGTGACAGATGGGGGTCATATGTATTTCAGCCAAGTCTACCAGCAAAGCAATCCTTAAAGAAAACTTCCAGGTATGGATATTTTTACATAGTTACATTTTCCAGCCTGGACCAATATAACTATGCATACATCATACCTGTGGGATCCCTCTAGAAGCTGGAAATCACTGTAGTAGTCACTGCTACTACAGAGATCTCCACTTGCTTCTGGGTCCTGTGCCAAGCAGATGCCCTACTGCATTGTGAACACAGGACGTTGGCTGCTTGGCATGGATGCCATTCAGAGATTGCTGGGAATTAACTTGATTCAAAAAGAGTTCTCTGATTGAACGATGAGGTGACTGTATTTAGAGACCATAAAAATCAACAGGACTGCAAAAGCAGCTCAGAGCAGGGTGACGCAGCTTTGAGGTAGGCGATGCAGCTTCAGGGCAGGGTGACGCAGCTTGGAAGCAGGGTGACGCAGCTTGGAAGCAGGGTGACGCAGCTTGGGAGAAGAGTGACGCAGCTTGGGAGAAGGGTGACGCAGCTTGGGAGAAGGGAGACGCAGCTTGGGAGAAGGGTGACGCAGCTTGGGAGAAGGGTGACGCAGCTTGGGAGAAGGGAGACGCAGCTTGGGAGAAGGGTGACGCAGCTTGGAAGAAAAGTGACGCAGCTTGGGAGAAGAGTGACGCAGCTTGGGAGCAGGGTGACGCAGCTTGGAAGGAGGGTGACGCAGCTTGGAAGCAGGGTGACGCAGCTTGGAAGGACGGTGACGCAGCTTGGAAGGAAGGTGACGCAGCTTGGAAGCAGGGTGACGCAGCTTGGAAGCAGGGTGACGCAGCTTGGAAGGAGGTCAGATGTACCTGTCAATGAACTCTAAATGGAAGTGTCTCAAATTGATGTCAAATGTAAATGGAGTTCATCTGAAAGCACGTTGCTGACTGTCACAATCAGAATAGAATTATCTTCTACCCACTAACTGGACTTCCTTGGATCCATATATAATTGTATCCAAACCATCATAGAAAATTCCACATCTTTAATCTTGAATGTGGACTTTGTTCCCGGCTGTCTGGGGTGACCTCAGTGGCAGTGGCGGATGATAGAGTGCACAGATAACATCAGCTTTCAGCATTCTCACTTTGTTTGATTTTAAAGTACTTAGTTGGCCATATTATTTTGTTTGATTATACGGAATATATTTATAGTCATCAGCTGCATCCCTGAAGAAGAGACGCTTCAATCTCGAAACGTGTCGGATGCTTCACCATTAACTGATTATATAAAATACTACCGATGTAACCCCATGCAATAACATGTTTGTAAAACTATTTTTAAGATTCATGCAAAAATACACTGTTTACAATTTAAAAAAAAAAAAAAGTTTTGTTTCTGATATCTTGGCTCATTGTTCAATTCTGCGCCATAGTCCCACTGTTTACAATGGGTGTCATCCCGTACCAACCATGTATCCCGTACCAACCACGTATCCCGTACCATCCACGTATCCCGTACCATCCACGTATCCCGTACCAACCACGTATCCCGTACCATCCACGTATCCCGTACCAACCACGTATCCCGTACCAACCACGTATCCCGTACCATCCACGTATCCCGTACCATCCACGTATCCCGTACCAACCACGTATCCCGTACCATCCACGTATCCCGTACCATCCACGTATCCCGTACCAACCACGTATCCCGTACCATCCACGTATCCCGTACCAACCACGTATCCCGTACCAACCACGTATCCCGTACCATCCACGTATCCCGTACCAACCACGTATCCCGTACCAACCACGTATCCCGTACCATCCACGTATCCCGTACCATCCACGTATCCCATACCAACCACGTATCCCGTACCATCCACGTATCCCGTACCATCCACGTATCCCGTACCATCCACGTATCCCGTACCATCCACATATCCTGTACCATCAATGAATCCCGTACCATCAATGTATAGCGTACCAGCCACGTATCCCGAACCATCAATGTATTGCGTACCAGCCACATATCCTGTACCATCAATGTATCCCGTACCATCAACGTATCCTGTACCTGCCACGTATCCCGTACCTGCCACGTATCACGTACCATCAACGTATCCCGTACCTGCCACGTATCCCGTACCAGCCACGTATCCCGTACCAGCCACATATCCCGTACCATCAACGTATCCCGTACCATCAACGTATCTCGTACCTGCCACGTATCCCGTACCTGCCACGTATCCCATACCTGCCACGTATCCCATACCTGCCACGTATCCCATACCTGCCACGTATCCCGTACCATCAACGTATCCCGTACCATCAACGTATCCCGTACCATCAACGTATCCCGTACCAGCCACGTATCCCGTACCAGCCACGTATCCCCTACCATCAATGTATCCCGTACCATCAACATATCCCGTACCAGCCAAGTCTCCCGTATCAGCCACATCTCCCGTACCAGCCCTGTATCCCGTACCATCCATGTTTCTTGTGCCATCAGTGTATCCCATACATTTGCCAATATGACATGTATTTCGATTATTTCCATCCGATATGTAGAACTTCATATTTGTGGACATTGATGAATTGCCATGTTCATTACATAAAGACCATTCACATATCCCGTACCAGCCCCGTATCCCGTACCGTCCACGTGTCCCGTACCATCCATGTTTCTTGTGCCATCAGTGTATCCCATACACTTGCCAATATGATATGTATTTTGATTATTTCCATCCAATATTCATTTCATTAAAGACCATTCACGTATCCCGTACCATCCACGCATCCCATACCAGCCCCATATCCCGTACCATCCACGTCTCCTGTACCATCCACATCTCCCGTACCATCCATGTCTCCCGTACCATCCACGTCTCCTGTACCATCCACATCTCCCGTACCATCCACGTCTCCCGTACCATCCACGTTTCTTGTGCCATCAGTGTATCCCGTACCATCCACGTATCCCGTACCATCCATGTTTCTTGTGCCATCAGTGCATCCCATACACTTGCCAATACGACATGTATTTTGATTTTTTCCATCCGATATGTAGAACTTCACATTTGTGGACATTGGTGAATTGCCATGTTCATTACATAAAGACTTTCTTCTACAGTATTAGGTTCCTGTGGTGTGCTTATTCAATTATCATACATTGACCTCTCAGAGAGATTTCCCTCACTTCCTGTTCCTGTAATCATCAGGCCATTGCTGGAAGATGAGTTTCCCGTTTCCCCTCTCTGGATTGCACACTCCATGTGTTCCTAAGCATATCACAGAAATAGATGTGAAATCCTCTCTAGTGAGGGCAAACAGGAAGTACAGCTCATAGCAATTTCCTTGTGGTCACCAGGACAGGAAGTGAGGGGAATCCTCCCCTTAGACAGCAATAAATACCTGACCTCAGTCCCTCACTTCATCCAGAGCTGAATTTCCACTTTAACCCTTACACACACAGTCCTGTCATTGTGATGCTCAGGTCAGCTTCATAATAGTGATTATCTATCAGCAAAAGAATACAATTGGCACACCCCTCACTTAAAGCCCAATGTAAGCTGTCCCAGCTGCTTCTTGTAACATTCCTTCACAATATAAAATAAATCCAGCAGTGATGGTGGGAACCCCTCATAATGGGCTCAGAAGGGGAACAGACCAAAAACTCAACACAGTGATGGTTGGAATCCCTCTAAAATGGAACAACAAGTGTAAAGACCCAGGAACTCAGTGCAAGGATGGTGGAATTGGGAAACCCTCATAATCAGCACAGCAGGTGTACAGACCGGGGGGCTCAGCACAGGGATGGTGGGAACCCTTCATAATCAGCACAGCAGGTGTGCAGAGCTGGGAACTCAGCACAGGGATGGTGAGAACCCCTCAATCAGCACAGCAGGTGTACAGACCTGGGAACTCAGCACATGGATGGTGGGAACCTCTCATAATAGACACAGCAGGTGTACAGACCCGGGAACTCAGCACACGGATGTTGGGAACCCCTCATAATGGGTTCAGCCAGTGTACAGCCCATTAAATTCAGCACAGGGATGGTGGGAACCCCTCATAATGGGTACAGCAGGTGTACAGACCCGGGAACTCAGCACAGGGATGGTAGGAGTTTCTTATTATGAAAACAGCAGGTGTACAGAGCCAGGAACCCATAACAGATATGGTGGGAACCCTTCATAACGGGAACGGGTTACTAAACCCAGGACCCTGCATTCACTATATCTGGTCTCCCACAGTACACAGAACATGGAAATGCAATTATTTTAGTAAATATAAACTGTTAAATCCCTTTTCTCATCAGCAGTTAGAACAGTCTTTTGACTTCTATCAGTGTCCAGCACAGCACTGGTTAAAGCTTGTAGAAGGAGTTTTCTTTCTGCTCTAGGAGGATGCAGGACCCCTGACCTCTGTCTGAACAGTGCTGATTGGCCCTGTGCTGATTGGCCCTGTGCTGATTACATGCACACTCCCAAGAAAAAGAAAAAACCTCTCTAACAATACACACCAACCTGAGCATGTGTAGAGGGTCTCCACACAGGAGATAAGAGGGGGACACTGGATGAAGGGGAAGATCAGAGATGTCAAGATCAAACAGCGTTTTCACACAATGCAGAGGAATAACCCCTTAGGTTCCACAGTGAGTATAACAAGCATGCTTTACTGCAAATACAGACTGATTTTACTGTTGTGGGTTTAGTAACACTTTAAATTTAAAGTGATATTAAAGGCAATAAAAAAAAACAAAAACAAACATGTCATGCTTACCTGCTGTGTGCAGTGGTTTTGCACAGAGCAGCCCTGATCCTCCTCTTCTTGGGTCCCCCGATGGTGCTCCTGGCCCCTCCCTCTTGTCTAGTGCCCCCCTAGCAAGCAGCTTGCTAGGGGGACACCCAAAGCAGGCTTCCTCCCGAGCTGCTGCTCTGCGTGTCTATTCACACAGAGAGCCAAGGTTTGCCCCTCTCCCCACCCCTCCTAATTGGCTCTGGCCCCAGCTGCTGTCTCAGCCGATGAGGAAGGAGCGTTCCCAGAGAGCCAAAGCTCTCGTGCACATCGCTGCATCTCGATGGTGCTCAAGGTAAGTATTAGGAGGGGCTTCTGCACACAGAAGGTAAACAACCTTGAGCTTTTAAAACTACTTTAATTGTGCAAAACCTGCCAAAAAATTTAAATATCAATTTGGGGTGGATTGAAAGTCCAAGCAAACTTCGATTAATCCATTTCAGAAATTTCAAAGTCCAACCTCATGAAAACAGTCTGGTCCTAACACTCTATGATTGAATAGTAGTGGAAAAAATTAGTACCAGACAGTACTTTGAAAACTGAAATCCACGCCTGGGAATTAGCTATAGTAACTGCTACCCAAATGCATATGAAAAATCAACAAAATACATTAAATAGATATATAAAGTGAAAATTTTCAGCTGCTAGGAGAATTCTTCCCCCCCGGGAAGATATATATATATATATATATATATATATATATATATATATATATATATATATATATATATATACAGTTGTGTTCAAAATAATAGTGTGTTGAAAAAAGTGAATAAAGCTGAAAATCCTTCTAATAGCTTTTATTTCCATCCACAGAGATGCATTGGGAACACGACATGAAGAAAAATAGATCAAATTTGTGTTGTTCCTCTAAAAAAATTGAAGAAAAGTGAATATTAGACTGTTCAAAAAAATAGCAGTGTTTGTATTCTTCTTTACAAACTCAAACATTCACTAAAAAAACTGAAAAATGTTTTAAGATTTTGCTTTCCTTTGAATGACTTAATGAATATTTGGTTGTAGTCGCACTGTTTCTGAGAACTGCTGTACATCTGTGTTGTATGGAGTCACCCAACTTCTGGCACCTGTGATCAGGTATTCCAGCCCAGGATGATTGGACTACATTCCACAGTTCTTCTCTATTTCTTGGTTTTGCCTCAGAAATGGCATTTTTGATGTCACCCCACAAGTTTTCTATTGGATTAAGATCCAGGGATTGGGCTGGCCACTCCATAACGTCAATCTTGTTGGTCTGGAACCAAGATGTTGCACGTTTACTGGTGTGTTTGGGGTCGTTGTCTTGTTGGAACACCCATTTCAAGGGCATTTCCTCTTCAGCATAAGGCAGCATGACCTCTTCAAGTATTCTGATGTATTCAAACTGATCCATGATCCCTGGTATGCGATAAATAGGCCCAACACCGTAGTATGAGAAACATCCCCATATCATGATGCTTGCACCACCATGCTTCACTGTCTTCACAGTGTACTGTGGCTTGAATTCAGTGTTTGGGGGTCGTCTGACAAACTGTCTCCGGCCACTAGACCCAAAAAGAACAATCTTACTTTCATCAGTCCACAAAATGTTGCTCCATTTCTCTTTAGGCCAGTCAATGTGCTCTTTGGTAAATTGTAACCTCTTCAGCACGTCTTTTTTCCAACAGTGGGACTTTGCGGGGTCTTCTTGCAGATAGCTTGGCTTCACATAGGCGTCTTCTAATTGTAACAGTCCTCACAGGGAACTTTACACCTTCTTTCATCTTCCTGGAGCTGATTGTTGGCTGAGTCCTTGCCATTTTGGCTATTCTTCTATCCATTTGAATGGTAGTTTTTCGCTTTCTTCCACGTCTTTCAGGTTTTGGTTGCCATTTTAAAGCATTTGCGATCATTTTAGCTGAGCAGCCGATCATTTTCTGCACTTCTTTATATGTTTTCCCCTCTCCAATCAACTTTTTAATCAAGGTACGCTGTTCTTCTGAACAATGTCTGGAACGACCCATTTTCCTCAGAATTTCAGAGAGAAATACATGTAACCAGCATGTACAACATTTGCTGCCCTCCTTCCTTAAATAAGGGCAATAATTGCCACCTGTTTTTCAAAGAATGAATGACCTCACTAATAGAACTCCACACTGCTATTATTTTGAACATGCCCCTTTCAATTAGTGATTCAATTACACAGAATCAGCAGCATGCATGTCATGACTGTTGGGTCTGTTGGATTTCTATTACTCTACTACACCTGATAGGAAATTATTTGCCATGTAGAAATATCATTTCTACCAAAAACAGTGATTGATCCGGTTAGTGATGTCTGACTGCTATTATTTTGAACACAACTGTGAGATATATATATATATATATATATACACACACACACACACATATATGAACCCAGCATTCAAGGGCACATCCTTTGATAAAGTCGTGATGACAAAGCGCGTCAATAGTGACGTCAGATGCAGACTGGAAGTCTAGTGGAGGTCATCTTGGTATAGGTCCAGTCCAGGTGTGGTATGCTGGCTGTTTCACATTCTAAGAGCTTTTTCAATAATAAAATCAGCTGGTTTTAGTTTTCTACTCTTTGGTCTGCCTATGTTTGGTTACATATGGATAACATTGGAGTGGAAAACTGGCGATAGAGGAAAATATAGGAGGTGCAGCGGTGGTCTATGAGATTACTATGCTCCAGAGTCTAGGAGGATTCATGGGGTGTTGGGCACCCAAGGTGGATTTAGCATTGGTTTGTGGTGATCACAAAGGTGAAGAAAGTGTGAGTACACTAGCACTATCAGTATTCCACTGGATTGGAAGTACTACACTATACGAATTTCTGTTTTCTGGGGAGAATTACAGTAAGAAGTAAAGAAGAGAAAGAAAGGGAAGAGATTTGCAAAACTCATTTTATACAGAAGCGAGAAAATTTGGATTGGAGGATAAGAGTAAGGATGACAGATATTGGATTGATGTCACGTGGTGGATAAATTGGCACATTTGTAGCACTTTTTTGTGAGTGTAATACTTTTAATTTCACCATAATTTAAAGAGATAATGCACTATATGTGTTTTTTGCATGAGGATGCTATTCTAAGGAATGAGGAAGAAGAGTGCACGCGTTTATTGTTACATGTGAATTGGAATATAGGAGTGGTTTTGTTAGACGGTGAGAATCTCTGGACTATTGAAGATAATCTATAGCACAAACAAGCCTACATGACTGCGTAAGGGGACTACTTATTATATGGTGGGCTTGGAGGCTGGGTTCCTATTAGCGGTGAACAGAAATTAAAATTCTGGTGCTGAAACCGATACCAATAATTCAGAATGCATGTGACCGAAAACCGAACCGAAATGTCTGCATATGAGGGAGTGGGGAGGCTCCAATTTTTTTTGCATTTTTTCTACTTTCATATATATTTTTATTTATTTTTTTTATAACTTCTGATTTTATTGCTATCACATAGGGGACCAATAGTCCCCTATGTGATAGCATATAAGTGACAGGTCCTCTTTGTAGGGGGGAGGGGGACAGTGTATGCAAGGAGGGGGCAGTAGAGGAGCAGTGTATACAGAGAGGCTCCCTCACTTGCTGTCTCTACATGTCAGTGCCGTTTTTTTAATGCAATTGCTGGCTTTTTTTTTTTCACCATACCTGTCACTTTCCCCAGAGCTAAAGGAATCTTTTTTTTTTGCTTTAGCTCAGGAAAGAAACTAAAAAGAAAATGTTTCTTTTAGCTCGGGAAAGAAACTACTAAAAAAATGTTGTTTCTTTTAGCACGGGGAAAGTGACAGCTCATTCTCTGAGCTATAGTGAAGAATCCCCCCCCCCTCCACCCGGAAATTGCATTTAAAAATCAGCACTGACTAATAGTGACAGCCAGTCACTGTATACACTGCTCCTCTCCTGCCTTTCTCTGCCCCACCCCCAGTCTGCAGTACTCACAGTCCCCTGTATCAGCTAGATACAGCTATTTTCGGCCAATATGTTTCGGTGGCCAAAATGTCGGTACATCCCTAGTTCCTATACATATAACAGACAGTAACCTTGCTGGTCTAAATTTCTTCAGACCATGTGATGTCACTCCTGGGTCTGACTGGCTCTCTTCCTTGCAGGTCAAAGTGGGAGAAGTCAACCAACTTGAAGGAGTACCAACTTGCTTTTGTTCACATCAGTGCTGCTTCTTTCCAAATGCAAATGTAACTGCAAAAGCAGGTTAAAGCAGGTCTCCTATTTATTTTTTTTTCTATTGGGTGAACTAGATGTGCCTTTTTCAACCTAACTATGTAACTGTGGGTCAGGGTGTAGTCAACCACAGGTCAGGGGGTGGCCATCCTCAGGGTGGGTGTGGACAACTGCAGGTCATGGGATGGCCAACAGCAGGTCAAGGGGTGGACAACCTCAGGTCAAGGGGTGGACAACAGCAGCTCAAGGGGTGGACAACCGCAGGTCAGGGGTTAGACAACTGCAGGTCAGGGGCTAGACAACTGCAGGTCAGAAAGTGGCCAATCCCACGTCAGGGAGGCAGTCAACCGCAACCATCAAATTCTGATTGGTCTTCGAAGTGTCTCAAGTGGATGTGAAAAGCATGCTGTATTTAATAAACATGGGCGCTTAAACTGCCAGGAGTAATCCTGTTCTTGGGAGTTCGGAGAATCAGTGCGGGGCAAGCACATATGATATGGCTGCCATCATTGACAAACTTCAGTTGTACCGGCTCCTCTTCTGTACTGAAATTGTTTATTCTGATTTCATTGCACACTGTGAGCTTCTCACAATGTGCATTAGAAGCTGCAGAAAGTCAGCTTGAGCATGCCTCACTTCCCGGCTGGAGGACATCCAGAATCATCTAGCACTTTCCGTCCCAGACTAACTGTCCCTGGTCCGCTCCTTTACTTCATTGGATTTCAGTTCTTTCAACCACGGAGGCTCAGCATCACATGTGGGTGTTACCTAGCGTGGTATACATGCAAATACAGCCTTGTCTAGAAAGTCCACTCTTCCAGACTGACATCCAACTCATCAAGGTGTAACAGAAGCACAGGTTACTGTCTGCAGGAGCCCCAAGGGCCAAAGGTTACATGCAGCCCCTGGACCGCAGGTTGAGCTCCAAGGGTCTAACAGCTACACAGATGAAAAATCCAAATCCCAAGAGCTCAGTGGTTCAACTTTTGATAGCTGCACAACTTGGAAGTGACATGGCAGCACCTGATATTAATGTCTACATAAATTATATGCCTGGGTTGATGTTAAAATAGTGTATTGAGTAATATTTCATATGCCATTTATAGTCCTTCTCACTTGACTGTGAATCTGCCCCTTAGCGCTCTCAATAAATGTCTCAGTGTGCAGGATAATAGGAACATTATATATTTCAACACTTTCTGTGTGCAGAAGACGTGCCGTGATTTAGAGGCACACAAGCCCCAACACGCTCCCTCCCACACTCCCCATACAGACATCGGCAGTGTCCGGGATAGGATTCCTGCATGTCTGATCAACTCACCGCCACCCCGCGCACCATTTCAATCACCCCATATAACATTTATAAGCCTGTTAACTGCAGCCGTATACCTTGCTGTACATTTACAAGTTTATTTATACAGCCCCCGCTGAACAGAATGATGGATATCTAGAATGTACTTGTCTTAAGGAACACACCGGCCAAATATCAAAATTCTACATTAAGTGCAGCTGTAACTTTTTTTAAAAAATATTTTATATATATATATATATATATATATATATATATATATATATATATATATATATATCAGCTTAACTACACGAGTACTAGCCTGTAATGCCCCGTTATCTCCAGGCCATTTTCTAGTGATGTGATAGTTTGACAATTACTCCATCATGCAACACTGTCTCCAAATAATTTTCTTATCAAATATAAATATATATATATATATATTTTTTTTTTTTTCTACACAGATAGAGCTGATGGTTTTTAAACACTGTGATATATATATATATATATATATATATATATATATATAGTTAAAAAACAACAGCTCTGTGTAAAAAAAAAAAAAATTATATAAAATATCTATCTATTTAATATATATACACACACATATACATACACACTCACCGGCCACTTTATTAGGTACACCCGTGCTTGGTAACACAAATTGCTACTAATCAGCCAATCACATGGCAGCAACTCAATGCATTTAGGCATCTAGATGTGGTGAAGACGACTTGCTGAAGTTCAAAACGAGCATCAGAATGGGGAAGAAAGGGGATTTAGGTGGCTTTAAACGTGGCATGGTTGTTGGTGCCAGACGGGCTAGTCTGAGTATTTAAAAAACTGCTGATCTACTGGGATTTTCATGCACAACCATTTGTAGGGTTTACAGAGAATGGTCCGAAAAAGAGAAAATATCCAGTGAGCGGCAGTTGTGTGGACGAAAAAGTCTTGTTGATGTCAGAGGAGAATTGGCAGACTGGCTGCTGCGACATTTAGATGGTAGGGTCAGAATTGGCATAAACAAGGATCCATCCTGCCTTGTATCAACGGTCCAGGCTGCTGGTGGTGGTGGTGCAATGGTGTGGCGGGGATATTTTCTTGGCACTAGCAAGGTGTACCTAATAAAGTAGCCGGTGAGTGTGTGTGTGCGCATAGAGATATATATATATATATATATATATATATATATATATATATATATATATATATATATATCTATATCTATTAGATATATCTATCTATATATCTATTCTAGGCACGTTACACATGGCCAAAGAAATGTCACCATTGTACACAGGGCATGTGTAACACATCCAGTCCTTCTGCCAGCACCTCCTCTGTCCCAGTACTTGGCAGTTCAGCTCTGATTAATCAAAGCGGCATTGCAGAGTACACAGAGAAAGTTCTGACAGCTGGAGCTGTGAAACAAAAAAGCAGTCTGGCAAAGTTTATCAACAACATTGCTCAGCTGCAAATAAAGAAACATTCAAAGAAACATTGTGTTTCATTTTGTATGTTTCTGTTTATTCATCTACAGATCAAAAGGGATGAACTTCAATCTGCAGATGAAGTTCCTTAAAGTGGTAGTAAACTCTCGTTTTATATTTTTACCTACAGGCAAACTTATAATCAAGCTTACCTGTAAGTAAAATTATATCTCCTAAACATTCACCATTTAGGAGATATTCTACAGCGCAGCAGCCGGTGGCATCACCGATGCATGCGTTCTGAAGGAACGGCATACCCATAAAACGTAGACTATCGATCAATGGAAGACTGTAATGTAGTTTGATGAATCGAGCTTCACAATGTTCCCAACCACCAGATGTGTTTACGTGTGGCGAACACCGCCCCAAGCTTATGACCAGGACTGTCTTGTGCCAATGGTAAAGCATGGTGGTGGCGCCAATCATAGTTTGGCCAGCCATATCTTGGTATCCTGAAGGCAGTCACTACGAGCGACTATGTACAAATTCTTGCCAGCCACGTGCACCCCATTGTGCAGACACAGTTTCCCAAAGACAGCGCCATTTACCAAGGCGATAATGCTCCAATTCACACAGCTGGTGTTTTCATATCATGGTTTGACAAGCATGCAGACGAAGTCTCACACCTTCCCTGGGTGCTGCAGTAAGCGGACCTCAATATCATAGAGCCACTATGGTCCATATTGGAAAACGAGGTTGGGGCTCGTTTTCCGCCACCAGCACCTTTGCGAGAACTGAAATGATTTTTGCGCGAAGAGTGGTATCAGCTTCCATTATCCACCATCCTAGACTTATATTTGTCAATTCCCAGGAGAATTTAGGCAGTCTTGAATGCCAAAAGACACTACAAACCCCCCTCCCCCCAAATTGCCTCTTTTTGGAAAATGGATACCCGAAGGTGATCCTTTGCATGATTTTTTGGGAAATAAGAAATATGCTGGTATGGAGGGGTTAAAGCACAAAGCACTAGACACAGCACATACACATGGAGGAGGTGAATGGGTTCATATACAAGTCATACAGTGGGACGATGGAGATGAAAGGGTTAATGTTCAGTTGTGTCGGATAAGAGAGGTGAAGGCCTCGTTCCCACCTATGCAGGTTGCGGTTTTTGGGAGGTGTCTGTTGTCTTTTGCAAAAATGCAGTTGAAACACATCAAAAACGCAAGCACTGTGTTTTTGATGCATTTCCGCTGCATTTCTATTAAAGTCTATAGAACCGAAAAAAGGCAACCCGCTGTGGAAAAAAAAAAGTCCCTGATCCTTTCTAAAAAACACACAGGTAGAATTTGCACAGATGTGAACGTGACCCATAGGAAACCATGTTAAATGGACTATAGTGCATTTCTGTAAAACTGAAAACACACTGAAAAACACATAGATGTAGACCGGGTCTTACAGAGGAACTAAACCCATCAATTTATTGGTTTCCAATTCCATTGCCAGCATGCAGGTGGCTTCTCAAAGAATTTGGGTGGAACTCTGCTTTAAGAAGCCTCATTTGTTCAGCAAATGAAGGAGACTAGGTGGCTTCTCAAAGAATTTGGGTGGAACTCTGCTTTAAGAAGCCTCATTTGTTCAGCAAATGAAGGAGACTAGGTGGCTTCTTTGAGAAGCCGCCTAGTCTCCTTCATTTGCTGAACAAATGAGGCTTCCTAAAGTAGAGTTCCACCCAAAAGTGGAAGATCTGCTTATCTGCCTCCTCTTGCCCTCCGCTGCCACATTTGGCACCCTTTGGGGGTGAGGGGGGAGCTGATACCTGGTTTTGTCAAGTACCCGATCCCACTTCCAGCTCCAAAAGTTTGCTGTCTCAGACAACCCCCCCCCCCCCCCCCCGTAGCCCCCAATAGCCCTCTGGGGCCAGAACTAAGCTTTATATAAGCTGCCTAGAGTCCTTCCATTGCCAACATGTAGTATTCTTCTCAAGGAAGCAAACTAGCACCCCTACATTGCTAGGACACACACGGCCTCTTAGCCTCCTTCATTTGCTAAATAAACAAGACTTCCTAAGTGAGCTGCCTAAGGTCTTTTGTTGCTAGGACGTAGGCGGCTTCTCAAGGAAGCTGCCTACTGTCCTTTGCTTGCTTGTATGAAGGAGGCTTCAGCTGCCTAGCACCCCTCCTTTGTTAGGAAGTGGGAGGCTTTTCAAAGGAAACCGCCTTTCATTCCTTATTTGCTATGATGGAGGCTTATTAAGTAAGCTGCTTAGCAACCTTCTGTTGCTAGGACACAGGTGGCTTGTCAAGGAAGGAAGTAGGGCTACTGACAAAAAAATCTCACATTTTTTGTGGCCTTGTTAAGCTGACCTCTAGTATTTAGGCACCATTTTATAAAACTGGCTACCCCCTATTTAAGTACATAATCACACTTAATTCTCTAGTTCTAAGCTGCTGAAACATTTATAAATGAGGCACTGGATTTGACTTATCAGTAGTTCATGCTTGGAGGAGGTCACTCCAATGCTTACAGGGTGTAGTTGCTCCGATGTGGCCTCTATCAAACAAAATAGGGTACCCTTTAACTAGGGAACCCGAAGATTAAGATCCGTGTGTACAAAATGTAATGAGAACAAAGGTCTAAGAGCCTAGAAACCTTTCAATATCGGTGTTTGGTTCATAACAAGAAAATCTGAAAATATCCTAAGCGTTTCAGGGGCTCAAAGTACTCCTCCTTCTTCAGGGCTCAGATATTGTATGTAGTTAGGAGGAGTCAGAAATGGAATGTTGACAGGGCAAGCAATGAACTGTATCCAGGATCAGTATGCAAAAAGGCACTGTTCACTGGGGAGAAAATAGAAGTCCAGCACTGGCACACATCGAAATAAAATCCATAGTATAAAATTATTAATGTATTTCTGCCTCTTCCAGGCCTTAGTTTACTATGACGAAGGTCTGGAAGGGGCGGAAACACGTTAATCTTTTTATACCATGGATTCTTTTATTGTCTTGATGAATAACCAGGTCTAAAACTACCGTATTTTTCGCTCCATAAGACGCACCTGACCATAAGACGCACCTAGGTTTTAGAGGAGAAAAACAAGAAAAAAAATATTCTGAACCAATGGACTGCAGACACAGTACAGGAGATGACCAGAGACTGTGGACACAGTACAGGAGATGACCAGAGACTGCAGACATAGTACAGGGAATGACCAGAGACTGCGGACATAGTACAGGGAATGACCAGAGACTGCAGACATGTACAGGGGATGACCAGAGACTGCGGACACAGTACAGGAGATGACCAGAGACTGCGGACACAGTACAGGAGATGACCAGAGACTGCGGACACAGTACATGGGATGACCAGAGACTGCGGACACAGTACATGGGATGACCAGAGACTGCGGACACAGTACATGGGATGACCAGAGACTGCGGACACAGTACATGGGATGACCAGAGACTGCGGACACAGTACATGGGATGACCAGAGACTGCGG
Organism: Staurois parvus; assembly: GCF_062004578.1. Lineage (NCBI taxonomy): Eukaryota > Metazoa > Chordata > Amphibia > Anura > Ranidae > Staurois > Staurois parvus. Next base: position 2,294,879 of record NW_028318249.1, on the reverse strand, counting down.
ACACAGTACAGGGAATGACCAGAGACTGCGGACATAGTACAGGGAATGACCAGAGACTGCGGACACAGTACAGGGGATGACCAGAGACTGCGGACACAGTACAGGAGATGACCAGAGACTGCGGACACAGTACAGGAGATGACCAGAGACTGCGGACACAGTACATGGGATGACCAGAGACTGCGGACACAGTACATGGGATGACCAGAGACTGCGGACACGGTACATGGGATGACCAGAGACTGCGGACACAGTACATGGGATGACCAGAGACTGTGGACACAGTACATGGGATGACCAGAGACTGCGGACACAGTACATGGGATGACCAGAGACTGCGGACATAGTACAGGGAATGACCAGAGACTGCGGACATAGTACGGGAGATGACCAGAGACTGCGGACACAGTACAGGAGATGACCAGAGACTGCGGACACAGTACAGGAGATGACCAGAGACTGCGGACACAGTACAGGAGATGACCAGAGACTGCGGACACAGTACAGGAGATGACCAGAGACTGCGGACACAGTACAGGAGATGACCAGAGACTGCGGACACAGTACAGGAGATAACCAGAGACTGCGGACACAGTACAGGAGATGACCAGAGACTGCGGACACAGTACAGGAGATGACCAGAGACTGCGGACACAGTACAGGAGATGACCAGAGACTGCGGACATAGTACAGGAGATGACCAGAGACTGCGGACATAGTACAGATGACCAGAGACTGCAGACAGTGCAGGGGATGACCAGAGACTGCAGACAGTAAAAGATATTACCAGAGACTGCGGACCTTTGGGGAGGGAGGGGGAGCGGGTACCTGAATTTGACAGGTACCCGCTCCCACTTCCGCGGAGTTGTCCTTCCTTCTTCCCGTGGCAGCTTCTGTGACAGCCGGGTGCCCACCGCACATGTGCGAGAAGCGCTGCGCTTTGTGAATGGCCCGGAGCCTTCTGGGACCTGTCATGTGTACCAGAAGACACCGGACCATTCACAAAACGCAGCGCTTCTTGCGCATGCGCAGTGGGAACCCGGCTGTCACAGAAGCCGCCGCGGGAAGACTACAGCGCTGGAGCGAGGAACAGGTAAGGTCCTGCAGGAGAGAAGAGCTGAGGGGCCGGCCTGGTATTCTTACATGGTGGCGGCAGAAATACCGGACCGGCTGCTTTACATTTGCTCCATAAGACGCACTGACATTTCCCCCCCTTTTTTGGGGGAAAAAAAGTGCGTCTTGTGGAGCGCAAAAAATACGGTATTTTATTCCAAAGGGTGCCACTGCCAGACCTCAATTTTTTCTGTGATTATCTATGGCAAGTACAACGTATGTCCTGGCATAAACCATGTACCCTATCCTATGAATACAGAGTAAAGGCTGGTAGCACCGCAACCATTATCTTTTCCAAACGGTGTGCTGTGGTCCCAGAGAAACAGGAGAATCCAGGACCATGGTAATCAAAACGCAACATTGAGAGGAGGAAGAGATTGGGGGAACATTTATTCCCTGATCTCCCCTGCGATGAATGGACCCAGAAGCAACATGTATTACGTCACTTCTGTGTTCAGAGTGGTCATTCCCTGGCAACTGTGGATGGGAAAGCAGCTAATTAAGCATGATCTGTGCTTGGTTAGCTGCAGTGAAGGGCATGGAAGACAATATCTTCATAAAGCAATATCCCCATAAAGAGATACTATGCTAACACATAGGAGGCTTGTTAGCCCTACTGTGATATCAATAAGGATAAATTAAGAAAAAAAAAGTTATAAATACATATAAATTCTATATAAAAATATGAATTCTAATAAAATAAATACAATTAATTAGGAAAAAAAAAAAAAAAATCGCTGTTTTACCCTCACAATGCAAACACGAAGCGCAGGGTGCGCATGTGTATTTAAATATACATTGTCATACACGTGAAGTATCACCATGATTGTTGAAGTGACAGAAATAACTTGAAGTCCTTAATTCATAGTTATCTTTAGACTGATAACCTGGAAAGGCTTTTACAGTGTCGCCTATGGAGAATTTCGGGTACCACTGCTTTCTGCAATTTCACAAGCATGCCCAATTTTTAGGCTTTACATGTTTGGTATTTATTTACTCGACACAAATCCATCTTTTTTATTTTACCAAAAGTTGGGTTGTTGGTCTGCACTAAAACAACTCATTTTATTGTATTTTTTCCTAAAAAAAAAAAAAGCATTTGACAAATATCTGCCCAAATATTGTGTATCATAAAAATTTGCAACTACCAAAATTTTATTCTCCGAGGTCTCTGCTTTCAGGGAATATTTAATGTTTGGGGGCTTAAAGTAATATTTAGCAAAAAAATATAGATCTTAACGTGTGTGAAAATGTAACAAATTGCCTTGGTAATGGTTAATGCCTGAACACAGTTTTACAACTTTGGCATGTGTTAAGTTGTACATATCACTGCAACTACTCAGTGTATCTGGGTGAATTCTACTGCATTTTTCAGGATAAATTGGGCCTCCATATTTTTTCTTGTTCTCTAAAGCCCCATGTACACGGGACACTTCTGAACGATGGAAACGGACTGCTGGAAAACGTAGGTTAAAAAACGTCTGTTTAGCCGCGTTTACTTAATGCGTTTAGAAGCATTTTTAAAGATAAGCACAGGAGAACCTCCCAAATGCCCAGAATGCACTGAAAAGTGGTAAATTATTAACTATTTCAAACTGTTTCAAGGAAATACAGAGAGTAGAAGCAGAGACAGCAGTATGTGTTGAGATAATTAGGTGTGAGTTGCTGATTAACATTTGTTTTGTTTCCAAGGGTGGGAAAGGTGTCTGGTGGAGGGAGTCATTAAGGTTACCTGGCAGGGGGTCTTCATGAGGAATTTGAGGTGTGAATGGCCATTAACATATCTTTTGTTTCCAAAGGTGGGAGAAGTCTGAGGTGTGAATTGGTCATAACAATGTGTGACAAGCTTGGAAGGAACATCCTGTGTTCAGTGTTTTGTCCATCTGAGTACCTTGAAAATGCTTTGCATGCATTTTCCATGATGAAAAAAGGCTCTGGACAGCATTGGGAACTAGAAGAGTTAAAAAAAAAAAAATTTCAAATGCTTATAAACACGATTTGCTGCATTTAGCATTTGAAATGCTGATAAAATTGACTGCTGAACGCAAGTTTTCTGCGTTCAAAAAAACGACTGTAAACTCAAATGCCGGTAAACGACTGTAAACGAAGATGTGTACATGGATACAAAGAAAAATATTAGGGAGAGTTCAGGGGCTGCCGAAAAAAACAACTGAGTTTAGCAGCTGCAGTGTACATGAGCCCTAAGAATCCCCCTAGCCTCCTGCATTTGCTAAACGAATGAGGCTTCTTAGGTAAGCCCAGGGGTGAATTTACCACAAGGCAAACAAGGCATTTGCCTAGGGTGGCATTTTTCAGGGGGGGAAGCACTGTCCCTTGGAAGAAGAGACGGAAGAATAGATACATGTGGCATGGGGACCTGGTGGGTTCCAAGAGAGCCTGCGGGTTTCATGATGGTGTATGCACAGCCAGACTCTTGTTCCCGGGGATGTGCGGAGCTGTGAAGGGGAGTGTCTTTCTCTGTCTCACTGTGGCGGATGGTGGCTGGTGTATGGGGGGCAGTGATACTGGAAGGCTTTCTCGGGAAGGGGGGCGGGCAGGGGTGTTGTTGATCAATATCAGGCTCTCTCTGTGAGGGGGGGAGAGTGCCAAGGTTTGTGTTGCCTAGTGTAGCACAAAACCTAAATACACCACTGGGTAAGCCACCTAGCATCCTTCCGTTGCTGGTCCAAAAAAGGGCATTCTCCATGCTGCGAGTGCGTTTCCACCACAAACAAGAAGACAAGGGGGCACTATTTACGTCTGGAGGAAAAGAAATTTAATCTCCAAACACGGAAAGGTTTCTTCACAGTGAGAGCTGTGAAAATGTGGAATAGACTCCCTCAAGAGTTGGTTCTGGCGAGCTCAGTGGATTGCTGTAGGAAAGTCCTGGATTCTTTCTTGGATACACAGAATATAACTGGATACTAACATTTATAGGTAATGTTGATCCAGGGAATATCCGATTGCCTCTCGGGGGATCAGGAAGGAATTTTTTCCCAGCAGGAGCAAATTGGATCATGCTTTGCTGGGTTTTTTGCCTTCCTCTGGATCAACTGTGGGTATAGGATTAGAACTTTTTTTTTTAATGGTTGAACTGGATGGACTTTTGCCTTTTTTCAGCCAGAATAACTATGTAACCCTGGTGTGTATGTATTAGCGCCTTGGAGCATGATCATTCTCTTTCACGTTGGCGTCAATAGGACATTTGGATGTTACTTTGGCACTTAAAATAGCTGCTGTATCCTTGGTAAACAGGACAGAGTGGTGGACCACATATCTGACCACCAAGGAGTTAACCCTACTGCAGATCACAGCACGAAAATTTCATTTTATTTCCAGAAACCGGTGGACAATCGTATCGATCCCAAGTATTGACCAGAAATTGTGCGTCTCTTCCGAAGGCGTAGAGGTGTCCAATTTAGGGTCCGGCATTGCTGCACTAGCCATTGTTTGCAAACGAAGGGTGGGAGGGAGGCCGTGGAGGCCAAAGAGGGCCCATGAATCAAAAGATTAGATGCAGCCGCATACACGTGAAATACATTACCAGCTAACAAGGGCTCTTGGCACAGCAAATCCATCACCAACTACCGAAAAAGTTAAACACAAACACAACTACACCTATTCAAATAAAATCTGATTACATGTATACAAAGTGTAACAGAGAACAGCCGCACCTTCCCCGCCTCTGCAGTGACAGTTATTTTCTGTGTGTGTTATTAATCAACACACCGTCTTCATTATTATGACTAATATCAAATCAGAAGCTATTCACGGAGACATTTCTAAAAGGTTTACAAGATTTATATCCAAAAAGCTGATTCCCGCCTTCCCTTCAGACTTGCACAGTTGTACCGGCTCCTCTCCTGGACTGAAATGACTCTCTGATTTCACTGCACACTGTGAGCTTCTCATAATGTGCTATAGAAGCTGCAGCAAGTCAGGTAGAGCTTGCCGCATTTCCTGGCTAGAGGGCATCCAGCGTCTTCTAGCCCTCTCCTCCTCAGCCTGACTGTCCACGATCCGTCCCTTTCATTCACTAGTTCTTTCAATCATGGAGGATCAGCATCACTTGTGGGCATTATCTAGGGTGCTCAACATGCAAATACAGCCTGCCAAAGAACGTTCACTCCTCCAGACTGACAGCCACCCATCAAGGCATTCTGATATTTTCATAACTCCTCCCAAGAGCCAGCCCACTGCTTGCATCAGGACTGAGGGCCCCTGAAATGAGTACTGAGGCAGGGTGCAGTGATGTTTCAGTAACCTATGTATTGCACCCTGCTTGCCCTTCCAACCTCCCAAGAGCCAGCCCACTGCTTGCATCAGGACTGAGGGCCCCTGAAAGGAGTACTCAGTCAGGATGCAGTGATGTTTCAGTAAGCTATGTATTGCACCCTGCTGGCCCTTCCAACCTCCCAAGAGCCAGCCACTGCTTGCATCAGGACTGAGGGCCCCTGAAATGAGTACTGAGAAAGCTTACTGAAACATCACTGCACCCTTTCTCAGTACTCATTTCAGGGGCCCTCAGTCTTGATGCAAGCAGTGGGCTGGCTCTTGAGAGGTTGGAAGGGCCAGCAGGGTGCAATACATAGCTTACTGAAACATCACTGCACCCTATGTATTGCACCCTGCTGGCCCTTCTCCAACCTCCCAAGAGCCAGCCCACTGCTTGCATCAAGACTGAGGGCCCCAGAAAGGAGTACTGAGTCAGGGTGCAGTGATGTTTCAGTAAGCTATGTATTGCACCCTGCTGGCCCTTCCAACCTCCCAAGAGCCAGCCCACTGCTTACATCAGGACAGAGGGCCCCTGAAATGAGTACTGAGGCAAGGTGCAGTGATGTTTCAGTAAGCTATGTATTGCACCCTGCTGGCCCTTCCAACCTCCCAAGAGCCAGCCCACTGCTTACATCAGGACAGAGGGCCCCTGAAATGAGTACTGAGGCAAGGTGCAGTGATGTTTCAGTAAGCTATGTATTGCACCCTGCTGGCCCTTCCAACCTCCCAAGAGCCAGCCCACTGCTTGGATCAAGACTGAGGGCCCCTGAAAGGAGTACTGAGGCAGGGTGCAGTGATGTTTCAGTAAGCTATGTATTGCACCCTACTGGCCCTTCCAGCCTGTCATAATCTGCTTGCATGGCATGGGGAAGTACAGAGACCCAGTGATGACATCATATGCTACACCTTCTCCTTACCCTGCAGCACCCTATGAAGGTTTAGAAGATGGAACCAAAAGCTGGCAAGTCCCACATATGCCAAAGTGACCATTTAGCCAAGTCCTTGTTATTATCACAAACCCGGTCTGCTTAAATGAAACCTGTACTGAAAGACATTGTTGACCCCTCGTCGTCTCAAACCTCAACTCAGGGAAAGGGAAAACCCCTCTGAGCCCGCATTGTATGGGTTTAATGCTCATACTTGTGTAAGAGATGGAAAAAGCATTTTTACTTATCCCATCCTCCACACTGCCAGTAGATGGCGCTTCCCCATGTTACAGTTATGGAATGTTCCTCAGCATGCTCAGGTCTAGCGTAGTGCTATGGGCCCTGCACTGGTCTTGATGACATCAGAGGACTTTTGCTGCCACCAACGTATTCCATACATCAACAGCAGCAGAGGATTTTACACACTCCCGGCTGCTACAGTAGCTAGGAGAGCGTGTAAATCTGGCAAGCTGACTGTCAGCTGTCAGATGGAAGCAATCCGGCAACTGTACAGTGTGTTCCCCCCATGCATGCCACATCTCCTGAGCTCCATGCTCCCATTAGTTGACCAACAACCAGCATGGCAGGTGCTACCAGGTAGAAGGGGAAGGAAATCAGTGAGCATCTGTTCGCTGATCTCCCCTAGCTAGTAAAAACCCAGAAGCAACGTGTAAAAATCCTGGACCCAGCTGTCACATGATCTATGCCCCATTAGCTTCAATGAAGAACAGATGAGACATCAGGGGTCCCAAAGAATCCTGCGCTCTCAAGAAAGTAAACTGATGTATAGGTTTATAGAAGTATCACCTAGGGAAAATTTATGGTGCTGAAGTTTGTTTCCGTTGCACAGGCGCACACAATTTGAACCCTTTCACTGCCAGAGCAGTCTTTGCATTTTTTGCACACACGTGTAAAAAAAAAACATTTTGGGCATGAAGATTACACCAAACATTATATATTTTCTGAAAGCAGACACCCAAGAGAATAAAATAGAAGGTAGTTCCAAATTTTTGATGTCACACGATATTACCGCAAAGGGTTGAGGAAACGCAAAATTTCAATAAAAAAAGAAAACACACTAAAGTGAATTTTAGGGCAAACAAATGTAAAAAATTTCCTACATTTTTGGCAAAATATAAAAGACGAGGATGCGCCGACTAAATAGATACCAAACCTTAAAATATGTGTGCACTTGTGAATGGCAACAAACTTCAGTACCCTTTATCTTCTATAGCCGATGCTTTAAAAGCCCCTACAGGCCATCAGTTTAGTGTTACGGAGGAGGTCTTGTGCTAGAATTATTGCTCTCACTTCGGCGTGTGTGGCGATATGTAACATGTATCACAATTGAGGTTTTCACATGTAGGCACCTCGACACATGCATGTATGTTCATGCGTATATGTGCGGGTGGGGGACCTCAACTTTTTTTTCGGGGGGTGTTATGTGCTGGGGTGTAACTTTATTTGCAATAAAAAAAAAAATTATTTTATATATATATATATATATATATAATGTGCTTCTGAACGTCATCTAAGTCACAACAATATAAGAACACAGTCTGCTGAACATAATACTACACAAACATTAGATGTTGCCATGGTTTAATTGCACATAACATGTAAATATTCACAGTGCAGGGAGGAAAAAGTATGTGAGACCCTAGCTTAATGACTTCTCCCAGAGCTAATTGGAGCCAGGAGTGAGCCAACCTTGACTCCAATCAGTGTGATGATAATGGATGTGTTGCTGACAGTTGTCCTGCCCATAAAAAACACACACCTGTTTTGGGTTTACTGGTTTCAAGAAGCACTGTCTGATGTGAACCATGCCTCGCAGAAAAGAGCTCTCAGAAAACCTACGATCAGGAATTGTTGACTTGCATGAAGCTGGAAAGGGTTACAAAAGTATCTCTAAAAGCCTTGATGTTCATGTGTCCACAGTAAGACAGACTGTCTACAAATGGAGAAAGGTTAGCACTGTTGCTACTCTCCCTAGGCGTGGTCGTCCTGTAAAAATGACTGCAAGAGCACAGCGCAGAATGCTGCATGAGGTAAAGAAGAATCCCAGAGTGTCAGCTAAAGACCTACAGAAATCTCTGGCACATGCTAACATTTTTGTTGACACATCTACAATAAGGAAAACATTAAACAAGAATGGAGTACATGGGAGGACACCACGGAGGAAGCCATTGCTGTCCAAAAAGAATATTGCAGCACGTTTGAAGTTTGCAAAAGAGCACCTGGATATTCCACAGCACTACTGGCAAAACATACTGTGGACAGATGAAACCAAGATTGAGTTGTTTGGGAAGAACACACAACACTATGTGTGGAGAAAAAAAGGCACAGCACACCAACATCAAAACCTCATCCCCACTGTAAAACATGGCGGAGGGAGCATCATGGGTTGGGGCTGCTTTGCTGCCTCAGGGCCTGGACGGATTGTTGTCATTGATGGGAAAATGAATTCCAGAGTTTATCAAGACATTTTGCAGGAAAACGTACGACCATCTGTCCGCCAACTGAAGCTCCGCAGAGGATGGGTGATGCAACAGGACAATGACCCAAAGCATACAAGTAATTCAACAAAACAATGGCTGCAACAGCACAGAATACGCCTTCTGGAGTGGCCCAGTCAGAGTCCTGACCTCAACCCGATTGAAATGCTGTGGCATGACCTTAAGAGAGCGATTCACACCAGACATCCCAAGAATATTGCTACACTGAAACAGTTTTGTGAAGAGGAGTGGTCCAAAATTACTCCAGATCGTTGTGCAGGTCTGATCTGCAACTACAGGAAACATTTGGTTGAGGTTGTTGCTGCCAAAGGAGGGTCAACCAGTTATTAAGTCCAAAGGTTCACATACTTTTTCCTCCCTGCACTCTGAATGTTTACATGTTATGTGCAATTAAACCACGGCAACGTCTAATGTTTGTGTAGTATTATGTTCAGCAGACTGTGTTCTTCTATTGTTGTGACATAGATGACATTCAGAGCACATTTTATGCCCAATTCATGCAAAACTCCACGTAATCCCAAGGGGTTCACATACTTTTTCTTGCAACTGTGTGTATATATATATATATATATATATATATATATATATATATATAATTTTTTTTTTCCCCTCATCGAACAGAGGACAAAAAGTTCCCTATCTGATGATTTTTAGGTGACAGGTTCTCTTTAGTGAGACATGCAGGGTCTAATGCAGGCCATGGACGGGGAGAAAACTGGCCGTTTTTTTAACAAAAAAAACCCCGAAAAATCGGTCGTTCAATAGGCCGACGTTACCACCAACAGTAAAAAATAATAATAAAAAAAAAAAAATCGGTGGATTTTCTTCCCGTCTAAGGCCAGCATTTAATTACTTCTGTCCCTGCAGAGAGCCCCGCTATTATATTTGACATTAAAAAGTATTGCGGTTGCAACATTGTATCTATTTGTATCCATTTCTGATACAGAGGTTTTTTCCGGATACAAATAGATACATTGTTGCAACCGCAATACTTTTTAATGTCAAATATAATAGCGGACTGGAATTCTTCTTTCTCTTCTTCCTTCTCTTCTTCCTCTTCTGCCTCGGCTTCTTTCTCTTCCTCCTCTTCTTCCTCTTCCTCCTCCTCCTCTTCCTCCTCCTCCTCTTCTTCCTCCTCCTCTTCTTCCTCTTCTTCCTCCTCCTCTTCTTCTTCTTCCTCTTCTTCTTCTTCTTCTTCTTCTTCCTCCTCCTCTTCCTCCTCCTCCTCTTCTTCTTCCTCCTCCTCCTCTTCTTCTTCTTCCTCCTCCTCCTCTTCCTCCACCTCCTCCTCTTCCTCCTCCTCCTCTTCCTCCTCCTCCTCTTCTTCCTCCTCCTGCTCTTCTTCCTCCTCCTCCTCTTCTTCTTCTTCCTCCTCCTCCTCTTCTTCCTTCTCCTCTTCTTCCTCCTCCTCCTCCTCCTCTTCTTCCTTCTCCTCCTCCTCTTTCTCCTCCTCCTCTTCTTCCTTTTCCTCCTCTTCTTCTTCCTCCTCCTCTTCCTCCTCCTCTTCTTCCTCCTCCTCTTCTTCCTCCTCCTCTTCTTCTTCTTCCTCCTCCTCCTCTTCTTCTTCCTCCTCCTCCTCTTCTTCTTCCTCCTCTTCTTGCAGGTCACGGCTCATGAGCAGATTTTTTATCGGTAAAAAGATCGGACGATTTGCCCATCATTGCCGCGAAAATCGTCCGATCGGCAAAACGGACTATTTTTTTCCAACTTTACTGATCAAAAAAATCAAAATCCAGAAAAACGGCCGACCAATTAACCAATTAACGGTGCGAAAACCGGCCGATTTTTTTTCAGCCGAAAAATCGGCCGATTTTCGACCCATCTATGGCTTGCATAAGGGCTCATGTACACTGCAGCTGCTAAACTGAAGTTCAGGAGCTGTTCAGCATTTTTTTCAGCAGCCCCTGAACTCTCCCTAATGTTTTCCTGTGTCCATGTACACATCATCGTTTACAGTCATTTACAGGCAGTTGAGTTTACAGTCGTTTTTTTTGAACGCATCAAAATTTGCGATCAGGAGTAAACGCTTGTAAAACACCAAACACTTGAACGTGGTTAACCGCGTTTATAAGCGTGTGCGTTTAGAAGCGTTTTTTAACTGTTCCATGTCCAGATGCTGTCTAGAGCCTTTTTTCATCATCAGGAATGCACGCAAAGCATTTTCCATGTATTCAAAATGGACCCGGTACACCAGCGTAGTCAGTTCCAGGTTTCGCGTGAAGAAAAAAATGGTAGAACGTGCCGCATTATGCTCATGATGGGATCCATAGTGAATACAACCAGAAAAGACAGGTCATCTCAACACATACTGCTCTCTCTGCTTCTGCTCTCTCTATTCCTCTCAAAATGTCTGAAATAGTTAATTATTTACCATTTTCAGTGCATTCTGGGCATTTGGGAGGGTCTCCTGAGGTTATCTTTAAAAAACGCTTCTAAGTGCAAACGCGGTATGCAAAACGCGGCTAAACTGACGTTTTTTGACCTACGTTTTTTGCCATTGGGGACATTTACCTTCATCTCCAGTTCCATAGCCAATACAGGAAGTGAGAGATGATTCCTAAAGATTAAGGGCATTCCTTGATGTCCCCCCAGGTCACCAGAACTAATGTCCCCATTCGAAAACTTCCCCTCCACTACTTTTCTGGGGACTACCCAAAATGTGTGGTTTTCTTTACTTTCATAATGGTAAACAGGACAAATAGAGAGGGTGAATCTCCTTATCGGGGGCCCAGGCAGCAATAAAAACGCAATAGGTGTTCTAATCCATCTCTACTACTAAAAGAAAAGTTTGGCCTTTAGTTAGGCTTGAAGTAATCTTCAGGCCTAAAATGATTTTTTTAAAACAGAAATAAGAAAGAAAAGAAAAGCAAAAATGGCTCTGGCAGTGAAAGTGTTAAACAGCCGATCCTGCAGCGCAGAGAAGCCTGCTATAGTGGAGGTTAGGGTAAGTAAAACTACTTCTCACAATTCCTTAGTCATAAATTTAAAGAATATGTAAACCCAACATTTCCTATTCCTGATCTGTCCCTGCTGTACCATGTGCTTGTATGAAAAGTCTCCTGTTTTCTTTGTACTGCTTCCTTGGGGTGAAATCCCTGGTGTTCCTGCCAGCCCCTCTGCATTCCTATTAAAAACTGACCACACTAGGCATGAGAACACACCGTGGTCAGTTCTCTAGCTGTGCTGGGAACTCAGCCTGTTTAGATTAGACTTGTCCTGAACCCCCCCCCGCACAGTCATTAACTGGGAAGACCAGTGTTCTGATGTTTCTCCTCCCCCAGCTCTTGTGCAGCTGAGAACAGAAGGTATGTGATCACTTATAATAAAAAAAGGGGGGGTTATTTATAATTTTTCTTATATCTATACACAACTGTTTTACCTTTCATTTTTATTTTAAGCAGAATGGGTTGTTTTACAAGGCGAAGGTTTAAAATCACTTTAATCCTTGTAGACGGAACACTTTTTACTTTTTTTCCCCGTGTAGTTTAGCTGTAACATGCTAATTGCCTGGCTGTCTCTGGCATTTAGACATTCTCAGACACTGACCCAGAACAAGCATGTGGGTCAAAAGAATCAGGTTGTTCTCTTAACCACTTCCCGTCCGGCTCATGTACATAAAAGGCCGGATGGAGGCAGTGCCGGAGAGGGTGGCCGTTTATAAATGTCCTCCCGCATTCCCTGCCTGTGTGCACTCCCTGGGAGCACACGGCACCGCAATCCAGTGCTCCCTGTGTCCTCCGGAACACTGATCGCTGTACGGGACCTCTGTGTGAGGTCCCGATCATGTGATCAATGATTGGCCAATCAGTGATCACATAAATAGTAGTAAGCAAGATGTCACTTGTGACATCATTGCTTACTACTAGTGAAATCTGTGAATGATCACAGAGGTCACATGGTACAAGGCTATTCACAACAGCCATGTACCGTGTGACAAGCTGTGACCAATCACAGCTCACAGTGTTTCTGAATGGCTGCAAGAATGCAGCCAGAGAGAAGGAGAAGTGATTGATTTTATAGCCTATATGGGTGTAAAAGCAATCAGTGTAAAAAAAAAATCTTCATCACCCCCCACAAGTAGGACACTATGGTGACACTGTACTGCTAGGGCAGGGGTCTGCAACCTTTAAGACATAAAGAGCCACTTGGACCCGTTTCCGAGAGGGAAAAAAAGACTGGGAGCCGCAAAACCATTGCAACATTTAAAACAAATCCGACACTGCATATATTGCAAAAAACGCTCTGGTCATGAAGGGGGTTTAAGGGCCCAGTAAGCAAAGGGTTAATCAGGGCCACAGTGTATCGTCATAATCACAATCATAGCCTTAGGTCAGTGGTGGGCAACCTTTTTTTTCAACTGAGCCAAATCTCGCCAAAACCACGATTGAAATTTATTTTGAGAGAAACATTTTTAAAACTGAAAATACATCCCCCATATAGTAATTCATCCCCCATATAGTAATTCATCCCCCATAGTAATTCATCCCCCATAGTAATTCATCCCCCATATAGTAATTCATCCCCCATATAGTAATTCATCCCCCATAGTAATTCATCCCCCCTATAGTAATTCATCCCCCATATAGTAATTCATCCCCCATATAGTAATTCATCCCCCGTAGTAATTCATCCCCCATAGTAATTCATCCCCCCATAGTAATTCATCCCCCCTATAGTAATTCATCCCCCCTATAGTAATTCATCCCCCATATAGTAATTCATCCCCCATATAGTAATTCATCCCCCCTATAGTAATTCATCCCCCCTATAGTAATTCATCCCCCATAGTAATTCATCCCCCATAGTAATTCATCCCCCATATAGTAATTCATCCCCCATATAGTAATTCATCCCCCATATAGTAATTCATCCCCCATATAGTAATTCATCCCCCATATAGTAATTCGTCCCCCATATAGTAATTCATCCCCCATATAGTAATTCATCCCCCCTATAGTAATTCATCCCCCATAGTAATTCATTCCCCATATTGTGTGAATTCACTTACCTTTGCTCCGCGCGTTCCTCTCGCTGGGTTCCCGCACCGTTCTGGTCTTCAGGGCGGACTGTGAGAGGAGAGGAGTTCGTCACGCTGCCCCGCCTACATCCGGGCTGCCCCGCCTACATCCTGACAGCCAATGTTTGCCAGCGGGCGCCCGGCACACAGAAGATCTGCATTAAAAGAGCCGCGGCTTGCCGACCCTATTGCCTGTCACCTGGTGGGCAGTGTGCTCCGGAGCCGCAGGAAAGGTGAAAAAGAGCCGCATGCGGCTCCGGAGCCGCGGGTTGCCGACACCCGTGCTAGGGTGACAGTATGTTAAAAAAACATAAATAATAATAAAAAAAATAAATAAAAAATGTAAAAGAAATTTAGAAAAATTATAATTTTTGGTTATAAAACTAATTTGGGTTATTTTTTTTACTAAAAAGATAACTGAATACATTTTGGGCAAGATTTATGAAGAAATATTATTTATTTGCAAAATTTTATAAGAAAAACACTTTTTTTTTCCAAAATGATTGGACTTTTGCATTTATATAGCAAAAAATAGAAATCCCAGTGGTGAATAAATCCCACCAAAATAAAGTTTTATCGGTCTCAAAAAATGCTAACAAATTTATATGGGTACAGTGTTGCATGACCGCGCAATTGTCAAAGTGTGATAGCGCTGCAAGCTGAAAATTGGCCTGGATTGGAAGGGGGTGAAAGTGTCCGGACTGGAAGTGGTTAAACTGCAAACCTGTGCTGGGTCAGTGACTCAAAAGTACAGAAACTATTAAAGGGGAACTCCAGACATGTCATGTGTTCGGTTATACAGGAGGGGAGAGAGCAAAACATTAAAACAAAAACAAACTATTTTGGAGATCTACAATTAATTGGAATAAAACCCAGGAAACCTTAAAGCACCAATGAGTGCATGGCGCCTTACTGTGTGTTGTGGTTTAGGGCTTGGGATGCCACAACATATGGTAAAGCACTGTGCATGCATTGCGGTGTCATTTATTTCAGGTAATTATACAGCCCTGTCAATTTACGCAGCGTTTTACATGTGTATTATCCATATATATATCTCCATATATCTCTCTCTCTATATATCTATCTCTCTCTCTCTCTCTCTCTCTCTCTCTCTCTCTCTCTCTATATATATATATATATATATATATATATATATATATATATATATATATATATATATATCCATCTCTCTCTCTATCCATCTCTCTCTATCCATCTCTCTCTCTCTCTATCCATCCATCTCTCTCTCTCTCTCTCTCTCTCTCTCTCTCTCTCTCTCTCTCTATCCATCCATCTCTCTCTCTCTCTCTCTCTCTCTCTCTCTATCTCTATATCCATCTCTCTCTCTATATATAAATAAAAACACGGGAGACAATACAGCAACAATACAGTTCAATACAATAGGGTTAGGAGGGCCCTGATCCTGGGAACTTACAATCTAAGATATTTACAATCCTGCACATAACCACGGCCATGTAAAATCTTACTGCTGAGCAAGTAGATAAATACTGATTCAATTATAAGAACAGGAACAACGATAATAGTACAAATAATAATAATTATTAACAGATAATCTTTATTATTAATAAAAGTAACATTTTTATTATTTATAAAATAATGATAAATAAAAAATCTACTACTACTATTATTTAATAATGATTTTAGATTTATTAGCATTATTAATAAAAATACAAATACCAAAAAGTCTTAAAAAATATATAGATCAATAATTCCTTGTTATTATTTTATTAATTAAAAAACATAAAAATAATAATTATTAAAAGAACAATAAACTACCAGTAATAAAAATGATTATTAGTATTAATAAAATAAAACATTAATACCAAAAATCATAATAATAATTATTGGTAAGAATATGATTTTGTTATCATTATACTACTATTATTCTTATTATTTATAATCATTTTTATTATTGGTAGTATTTTATTGTCATTAACATTATGATAAATATTATAAATAACAAAATTATTAAATAATAATCATAATGATTTGTCTAATTTTTATTTTAATATTAATTGTTAATATTTTTTCTATTAATAAGAACAATAATATCATTGATTAAATTTAATAATTAGTAGATTTTTTTTAAATGTTATTTTAATAATGATTGAAAGAACAATAATAATAATATTAATAATAATTAAAAAAGCTATACTGGATTGCACATCTGATCTCGTAATGTGGCAGGAAGGTCAACATGACTTATTTTCGTGGACGGGATCATAAACACCTTGGCGTGTACTGGACTCCTATGAGTGAGCTGAAATGTCAGGAGTACATGACAGGTGTGTGTCATAGTCCTAGTCCTGAGTATTGCACAATGGTGCTGACTTCAGGTGATGTGTGTGATAATAAACACTCCATACCCTCCAGTGAAAATCATAAAGATCTCCGCTGCTGGTTAAACAGAAAAACCGAGAAATGCACATCAGACGGGTTCCCCCACCCTGATCCACCCTCACAGAAGACACAGAGATATCCCAAACTCTCAGCCATTATCTCCACTGAAATCACATCATAGCCCGCTTTTATTGTAAAGAGGAACCTGTCAGGCTAGAATTGTGTCAGCTATCGCTGTGTGCTTGATTTATAACCCTTTAGCTGCTGGGCTTTTTCTTTTCAAATCCCATTCTGAAAGCATAGGGCACCTGAACTCAATTTCCCTGTTGCTGGTGTCAGTGGGAGGAATAGTGCCCCATCATTGGTGTCAGTGGGAGGAATAGTGCCCCATCATTGGTGTTAGTGGGAGGACTAGTGTCCCATCATTGGTGTCAGTGGGAGGACTAGTGTCCCATCATTGGTGTCAGTGGGAGGACTAGTGCCCCATCATTGGTGTCAGTGGGAGGACTAGTGCCCCATCATTGGTGTCAGTGGGAGGACTAGTGTCCCATCATTGGTGTCAGTGGGAGAACGAGTGCCCCATCATTGGTGTCAGTAGGAGAACGAGTGCCCCATCATTGCTGTCAGTGGAAAGAATAGTGGCCCATCATTGATGCCAGTGGAAGGAATAGTGGCCCATCATTAGTGTTAGTGGGAGGAATAGTTCTCCATCATTGGTGTCAGTGGGAGGAATAGTGCTCAATCATTGGTGTCAGAAGAAGACATAGTCATCATCATTGGTGTCAGCGGAAGGAATAATTCTCCATCATTGGTGTCAGTGGAAGGACTAGTGCCCCATCATTGGTGTCAGTGGGAGGAATAGTGCCCCATCATTGGTGTCAGTGGGAGGAATAGTGCCCCATCATTGGTGTCAGTGGGAGGAATAGTGCCCCATCATTGGTGTCAGTGAGAAGAATAGTGTTCCATCATTGTTGTCAGGAGAAGGAATAGTGTCCCATCATTGGTGTCAGTGGGAGGAATAGTGCCCCATCATTTGTGTCAGTGGGAGGAATAGTGCCCCATCATTGCTGTCAGTGAGAAGAATAGTGCCCCATCATTAGTATCAGTGGGAGGAATAGTGCCCCATCATTGGTGTCAGTGGGAGGAATAATGCCCCATCATTGGTGTCAGTGGGAGGAATAGTGCCCCATCATTGGTGTCAGTGGGAGGAATAGTACCCCATCATTGGTGTCAGTGGGAGGAATAGTGCCCCATCATTGGTGTCAGTGGAAGGAATAGTGCCCCATCATTGGTGTCAGTGGGAGGAATAGTGCCCCATCATTGGTGTCAGTGGGAGGAATAGTGCCCCATCATTGGTGTCAGTGGGAGGAATAGTGCCCCATCATTGGTGTCAGTGAGAATAGTGCCCCATCATTGGTGTCAGGAGAAGGAATAGTGTCCCATCATTGGTGTCAGGAGAAGGAATAGTGCCCCATCATTGGTGTCAGTGGGAGGAACAGTGCCCCATCATTGCTGTCAGTGAGAAGAATAGTGCCCCGTCATTAGTATCAGTGGGAGGAATAGTGCCCCATCATTGTTGTCAGTGGGAGAAATAATGCCCCATCATTGGTGTCAGTGGGAGGAATAATGCCCCATCATTGGTGTCAGTGGGAGGAATAATGCCCCATCATTGGTGTCAGTGGGAGGAATAATGCCCCATCATTGTTGTCAGTGGGAGGAATAATGCCCCATCATTGTTGTCAGTGGGAGGAATAATGCCCCATCATTGGTGTCAGTGGGAGGAATAGTGCCCCATCATTGGTGTCAGTGGGAGGAATAATGCCCCATCATTGGTGTCAGTGGGAGGAATAGTGCCCCATCATTGGTATCAGTGGGAGGAATAGTGCCCCATCATTGGTGTCAGTGAGAAGAATAGCGCCCCATCATTGGTGTCAGGAGAAGGAATAGTGACATTTTTTATGTCAGTGGGAGGAACTGTTCCTAGTATCAGTGGGAAGAATAGTGTGCCAAGGCTTCCTGACCACTGTTGTAAACCATCAAAAATATAAATATAAAATAGACACAACAAGAGAAATATGTGCTTCAGTCCTGGGTCAGAGACTCATTGGGAAGACAGGATCAGACAGATACACCAAATGTAAAAGCCTTGTCAGCCCGATAACAATGACTAGGAGTATAGTTGATCTTTTTATACTGATATCAGATCACTGACACGCTGTCACCTGGAAGTCAGGAATCACGACCCACAGATGGCTGGGATTTGTTTTGGAAATATTTGTATGTTCTCCATGTCATTCAGGAAACGTACACCTGAACATCCCATTTCCTTGTATATTTCACCTAGAAAATCATTCTACATTGTGTAATATATTCTCATGTTGTTTACATGTTTTGCTTTTCCATTTCCTTATTCATTTCACCTTTTTACTCATCCTACGTTGTGCAATATATTCTCATGTGGGGTTCATCTATTGCTTACTCAGTTGATGTACGTCATTTTTATTTTTTGGCACTGTAGGTTTGCTGTTCAGAACTAACCACTTCTGGCCATTATCTATCAGTCCCTCCCCCCTCATATCAGGGTGTTAGGTGTAATCTATGGACTCCGAGCTCTAATTTCAGCCCCAAATCCCAACACGGTCCAAATTTTGATGCCTTCACCTCCAAAAATTGTCCCTTTATCAATAACACCACCAAGATACTAACTCAATCCCATGTCATCTCTTGCCTCGACTATTCCATCTCAGGCCTCGTTGGCCAACCTCTACCTTCTCTTCAGTCCATCATAAATGGTACTGCCAGACTCATCCACCCTACCGACCACTCAGTGTCCACCACCCCACAAACAGCTCAGTTTCCTCAACCCCTTTCTGCCAATCCCTCTCCACTGGCTTCTACCCCTGTTGATCCCTTTGCCAATAGCCTCTGCTCTGTGTTCTCCACCCCTCTCTGCCAACCTCTTCACTGGCCTCTGCTCAGTGTTCTCCACCCCTCTCTGCCAACCCCTCCACTGGCCTCCGCTCAGTGTTCTCCACCCCTCTCTGCCAACCCCTTCACTGGCCTCCGCTCAGTGTCCTCCACCCCTCTCTGCCAACCCCTCCACTGGCCTCCGCTCAGTGTCCTCCACCCATCTCTGCCAATCCCTCCACTGGCCTCTGCTCTGTGTTCTCCATCCATCTCTGCCAACCCCTCCACTGGCCTCCGCTCTGTGTTCTCCACCCCTCTCTGCCAACCCCTCCACTGGCCTCTGCTCAGTGTTCTCCACCCCTCTCTGCCAACCCCTCCACTGGCCTCCGCTCAGTGTCCTCCACCCCTCTCTGCCAACCCCTCCACTGGCCTCCGCTCAGTGTCCTCCACCCATCTCTGCCAATCCCTCCACTGGCCTCTGCTCTGTGTTCTCCATCCATCTCTGCCAACCCCTCCACTGGCCTCCGCTCTGTGTTCTCCACCCCTCTCTGCCAACCCCTCCACTGGCCTCTGCTCAGTGTTCTCCACCCCTCTCTGCCAACCCCTCCACTGGCCTCTGCTCAGTGTTCTCCACCCCTCTCTGCCAACCCCTCCACTGGTATCCGCTCAGTGTCCTCCACCCCTCTCTACCAACCCCTCCACTGGTATCCGCTCAGTGTTCTCCACCCCTCTCTGCCAACCCCTCCACTGGTATCCGCTCAGTGTTCTCCACCCCTCTCTACCAACCCCTCCACTGGCCGCTGCTCAGTGTCCTCCACCCATCTCTGCCAATCCCTCCACTGGCCTCCGCTCAGTGTCCTCCATCCCTCTCTGCCAATCCCCCCACTGGCCTCTGCTCAGTGTTCTCCACCCCTCTCTGCCAATCACTCCACTAGCCTCTGCTCAGTGTCCTTGACCCCTCTCTGCCAATCCCTCCACAGCCCATGCGGCGCGCTCCCAGCACAAAGACAGGTATGCAAATAAGCGGCCCCACTGAAAAAAGCCCAGTTCTGTGAGGCCGCTTATTTGTGTGACGTTGGCGTCAAGGGGTTAAACTTTAGCGTAGTTGTAAAGGAAATATTTTTCTCAACTTTAGATAGAGTCAGGGGCGGACTGACCATTCGAACACTCAGGCACTGCCCGAGGGCCCACGGTCAGTGGGGGCCCAATGAGATGCCCGGTACCTTTCATTGGCTTTTTCGGGTGTGGGCGAGAACACAGGGGCCCCATCATCCCCTATTGCCCGGGGGCCCCATGAGTTGTCAGTCCGCCCCTGGATAGAGTAAGTACTGGTTAACATATCTGTGTTTTGCGTGGTCATGAGACCCCATTCATTTGAATGGACTCCTGTGCCCCGGGACACGCAGGGAAGAAATCCCTGCACTTCTTCTGAAGACACAGCCCACATGGGAACCTCGGTTCCCAGTACAGTTGTGCTCTCCAGTGCGGTCGGCGTGCCATTAGAATTAACGGAACTCTCCCGTGAGTCCGCATTCTTCTGTGTGGGTGGATTTTTGTGCAGACCCACAGCTGCACCACCCGCACATATGTGAACCTAGCCTAAGGAAAGGTTATGACAGCTGTCAGTTTTTTTTTTTTTTTTTTAATTTACCATTTGTGTCCCATAGGGGAATTTCCCTTCATTGCGAGTGAGAGGAAATCTGTCCAAAGAGAGGGAATCCTTTGTCACTAGAACTAGATTTTCTCCTCTATGCCTGTTCTGGTGACAACCCAAAATTTGGAATGTTTTTTGTTTCCACTTTCACTCTTTCACTCTTGGTAAATAGGACAAATAGAAAGGGGGAATCTCCCGAATGGGGCACAGACAGTAATAAAAACCTCAGGGTTTCAATCCCTTCACTCCATACAAAACAAAACAAAAATAAAATTATACTTTAAAGGACCTCAGTCAACGAAGTAGTGCTAAGAATAAAAGAAAAATAAATCGGTGAAGATTTACCTGACCCGACTTCTTCCTTTTCTCCCGTTTCCCAAAGATGCAGGCCAGATCGGTGTCACTGCGACAAGACAGGTCCTTTCCTGCATGACAAACGCAAACAAGAAGAGTATTTGAAGTACTGGAAGATGCTCGCTTTTGTTTTTTTATTAAATAACTTCTAAACCCAACCAGATTAAATGCCCATCCAAACCAAACACCCGGAGCTGTGGAAACCACTCACTGCACGCAGTTCCACCTTCAGTACACACAGCAAGCAACTGTCCCTGAATGCCGCACTAACCGGCCAAACATGCTGTGGCTTCTAATCCAGACTACTCAGCACCCTGGCTGACAGCACACATCAAACTGTAATCAGAGTGGGCACTTAGATCATGACCCTGTGGGCCAGATATAGTATGACCCAATGACGTAACACCCAACAGCTACATGACTATGTTAGGTGAGGGTGATGAGACAGGGCTCTATCTGTTATACAAGACCCCCTACAAGTGTTGCCTCTCAGTTCCACTCCTCCCCCCAAACCGTACTACATGCAAGTCTTGTGATGTACGTCTCCCCTCCCTTTTATTTCTTCTCTGTCTCCTTACCCCATGTCAAAACCTTCCCTCCCCCTTCCCTATCCTTCACCCCAACTTATTATCCCTTTTACCAGGGCTTTTTCTCAGAATATAGGTGCAGGAATTCAACCACGTACCCCTCAACCCCTCACACACCCCCTCCAAACCGCATCAAATAATGGGTGTGGTCAAATTTCACTAACAGTGGGAGGTGCTTAAAGGGACATTATATACCAGAGTGCATTACATACACAGTGCAGAGTTCAGGGGTGCGGTACATGCAGAGTGCAGAGTTCAGGGGTGCGGTACATGCAGAGTTACACAGTGCAGAATTCAGGGGTGCGGTACGTGCAGAATTACACAGTGCAGAGTTCAGGAGTGCACTACTTACAGAGTGCAGAGTTCAGGGGTGCGGTACGTGCAGAGTTACACAGTGCAGAGTTCAGGGGTGCACTACTTACAGAGTGCAGAGTTCAGGGGTGCGGTACGTGCAGAGTTACACAGTGCAGAGTTCATGGGTGCACTATGAACATAGTGCAGAGTTCAGGGGTGCACTACAGAGTGCAGAGTTCAGGGGTGCGGTACGTGCAGAATTACACAGTGCAGAGTTCAGGGGTGCACTACTTACAGAGTGCAGAGTTCAGGGGTGCGGTACGTGCAGAGTTACACAGTGCAGAGTTCAGGGGTGCACTATGAACATAGTGCAGAGTTCAGGGGTGCACTACATACAGAGTGCAGAGTTCAGGGGTGCGGTACGTGCAGAATTACACAGTGCAGAGTTC
Source organism: Staurois parvus (assembly GCF_062004578.1). NCBI lineage: Eukaryota > Metazoa > Chordata > Amphibia > Anura > Ranidae > Staurois > Staurois parvus. Next base: position 2,272,423 of record NW_028318249.1, on the reverse strand, counting down.
AGGGGTGCACTACTTACAGAGTGCAGAGTTCAGGGGTGCGGTACGTGCAGAGTTACACAGTGCAGAGTTCAGGGGTGCACTATGAACATAGTGCAGAGTTCAGGAGTGCACTACATACAGAGTGCAGAGCTCAGGAGTGCGGTATGTGCAGAGTTCAGGGGTGCACTACATACCGAGTGCAGAGTTCAGCCTTCTCTCACAACTGCTTACTCAGCATTCCCATCACCAACTCACTTTCACCCCTCTTCAGCTCTGACCTCTGCATGCACCACCCTCCACTACCCCCCCCCCCCCCCTTCATTAAAAGCTCCACCATCTTCCACGTGTCTTACTTTTGTTGCTGTATTACGCAGAAGCACCCAGCTGGCTCTAGTCCCCAAGCCCCCCTTCACACTGCAGACGGTCCTGCCTTTCTCACTTGCGGGGAGATCATCTAGTGGGGGTGTTGGCATCCACAATGCACGCTGAGCACCTGCATCTCCCTTGTCCCCATCCTGCACACAGTAGGAGCCGCTCAGGAGATCTGACCTGTGGGAGCCGTTGGGTGACAAGCTGTCCCTTGTAAACACAGAAGCCAGACTTCTGTGTTTTCAAGTGATAGTGATGAATGGGGAGCAGAGGGCCTGAGTCAGATGTGGTGGAACAGCGTTCCACCAAGTTCCAGCTGAAAAAAAAAAGTCCTGCCTTTTGCAGTGGGGATAATCCCACACTGCAAGGGTTAATAGTTCTTTTTATCTAGAGGAGAGGAGAAACAGATTTGTCTACCTGATCCTCAGCTCCCCCTGGAACATGGCAATCCCCCATGCTCTGGAGGTGGACTGTCCTGTCCCTCTAGAGTCATCATGTCCAATGCAGGGTTATGGTCCCTGGTTTGGACTTAATGACATCATGATCCTAGACTACTGCCGAATGTGGGTGAAGATGCTGTGGGGACAGGTCTAGCTGCAGAAAGGAGCAGAGGAGCAGGTAAGTATATATTTTATTTGTTGTTCCTCTCTAGACCAAGGGTCTCCTAACATTTCAAGCAAAGGGCCTCAGTTTACTGTCCTTCAGAATTTTAGGGGGGGGGGGGGGGGCGGATTGTGGTCAGTGGGCTAGAAAATGTCCTGGGCCCAGCATCAGAGAGTAACCATGGCCTCAGGGTTGGTGGTCAGTAGGAATAATAGTATCCCATCATTGGTAGGTATCAGTGGAAGAAATAGTGCCCCATCATTGGTATCAGTGGAAGGAATGGTGCCCCATTGTTGGTGTCAGTGGGAGGAATAGTGCCCCATCACTGGTGTCAGTGGGAGGAATAATGGCCATCATTCCAGTGCATTTCTCACCTGACCATCACCCCTCTGCCATGAATGCTACTGCCAGACTGATACCTTACCAACCACTCAGTGTCTTCCACCCCTCTCTGCCAATGCCTCTAATGGCCTCCGCTCAGTGTCCGCCACCCATCTCTGCCAATCCCTCTATTGGCCTCCGCTCAGTGTTCTCCACCCATCTCTGCCAATCCCTCTATTGGCCTCCGCTCAGTGTTCTCCACCCATCTCTGCCAATCCCTCTAATGGCCTCCGCTCAGTGTCCGCCACCCATCTCTGCCAATCCCTCTATTGGCCTCCGCTCAGTGTTCTCCACCCATCTCTGCCAATCCCTCTATTGGCCTCCGCTCAGTGTTCTCCACCCATCTCTGCCAATCCCTCTATTGGCCTCCGCTCAGTGTCCTCCACCCCTCTGCCAATCCCTCTAATGGCCTCCGCTCAGTGTCCCCTACCCCTCTCTGCCAATCCCTCTATTGGCCTCTGCTCAGTGTCCCCCACCACTCTCTGCCAATCCCTCCATTGGCCTCTGCTCAGTGTCCCCCACCACTCTCTGCCAATCCCTACATTGGCCTACGCTCAGTGTCCTCCCCCCATCTCTGCCAGTCCCTCTATTGGCCTCCACTCAGTGTCCTCCACCCCTCTCTGCCAATCCCTCCACTGGCCTCCGCTCAGTGTCCCGTTTGCCCGTTTGCCAATGCGTTTTTCATTCATTTCAATGGGGAGGTGTGTTTTTGCCGAACCACAAATGCAGCAAGCAGGACTTTGAAAAACGCACCTGTAACTGGCCAGTGTGACGAGTTCCATAGGATTTAATGGTCATGCGTATTTCTTCCACTTTTTTTTAATGCGGAAACAGATGATAAATGCATAATAAAATACTTTAGCGCACCTACATCATACCGTCCAGACTCTGGTCTCCCACAGTACACAGAACATGGAAATGCAATTAATTCTGTATATATAAACTGCTAAATATCTTTTCTCATCAGCAGTTAGAGCAGTCTTGTGACTTCTATCAGTGTCCAGCAGAGTACTGGTTACAGCTTGTAGAAGAAGTTTTAATTTTCCCCGGATTGTCCTATGAGGCTGCATAAGCCCTGACCCCCTGTATGGACATTGCCGATTGACCCTATGCTGATCACATGCACTCTCCCAAGAACAAAAAAAAAAACTCTCTAGCAATACACACAAAACTGAGCATTTGCAGCTTGCCCCCAAGGCTCTGTTCTATCAGCAGATGGATTGGGGACAGTAGAAGAAGGGGAGGATCAGACAAGTCAGGATAAAACAGCCTTTTTACATAATATGGAGGATTAACCCCTTACATTCCCCAGTGAGTATAACAAGTATGCTTTACTGCATATACAGACTGATTTTACTGTTGTGGGTTTAGCAACAAAGACAAAACAAACATGTCAAATTTACCTGCTCTGTGCAATGCTTGTGCACAGAATGCCTGAAGGTAAAAAACTTTCAGCCTTTACAACTACTTTAAATAGTTTTCATTTTAAATTCTTATTTTACTGTTTACTACTTATGTCTCTTCTGTAACATCTTATGTTTTTCTCTTCATTCAAATATGTTAAATTGTTAAGCTGAATCTCTGAATGCTCTAACTACAAATTAAAGAACTTTGTCTTACTGAGGAAACTACCGTAGTGTAAACTCTGTTACATTCCTGTCTGGATGTGGCAGTTAGTTAAACAGATTTTTTTTTTGAAATGTTAAAACATTTTTGAAGGTCAGAATAGATGCATACCTCCCAACTGCCCCTGATTTGGAGTAAAGTCCCTCTGTCCTCCTCATTTTGATCTGATCTATATAGTTGTATATAAAACACACTATTTATTTTCCAAAAAAATGTTTCACATGCTAAACCTTTCATCCAGTTTCTAAATTGTTGCATTTGTAAAATTCAAACGCCAATATAAAAGGAATAGTAGTGGTAAAGAAGAAACAAAAAAAGCACTTTGTGGGTTTAACTAATTTGTTTTTGTATAATTTTCCTTTAAGGGGGCGTGGCAGGGTGTATCTCCTATGCCTACATACATTTGCGAATAGGGGTCCCCATCTCAAAAAGTTGAAAGGTATGTAGATGGTGGATGCTAAGAACAATGAAGGTTTCCATTAAAACATGGGGTGGTGGCTACCGTGTGTGTAAAGGGTTAACTGCTCAGTTACGATCACTCTGAATATGCTGTGGCTCACATTGTCATCCTGCAAGCTTGAAAATCTATACACAGGGCAATGCAGGAAGTGTTTTTGGCACACAACTGTGGTCTCTCTACTGCTGACCTTTTCCAGTTCTTGATTTACTATGTTTTTTTTCTGCACTGTGTTTCTCTACCAGGAGGCAGTCATCTTGGTAGAGGCGGGGCTTTGCTTCCTTATGTCTGAGAGGCCCTTATGATAGTGGGATAAATGATGAAGCAGCAGGAAGAAAAGGGGAGGAAGCACAGATCCACTGAATGAAGAAGCAGGGAGACTCTTTCACTGCAGACCTTCAGGTACAACCTCCTCTCCAGCAAGGAAAACACTAAGCAGCACAGAAGTGGCATCACCAAATCTCCTTCTAAATCTGGTGAGACTAGCAGTCAGAGGCAGCAGTGTCTTGTATGATCTCACACTGAAGATATACAGCTATGAAGAATACAGAACAGTGGCTAGGCACAGAAAGCATATATTCTCAGAGAGAAATTAAAACAATCCCATGAACCAGGTAGCCAACACTCCTTAAAATTCGAGCTGACCACGAACAAATCCTGCTGGCTCCTAGACGGGACGCATTGGCTCCTGAATTCCATATTTATTTGTCTACCCCTGCTTTAAGAGTCCCCTGAACTAGCAGTTTTAAAAAAATGATCCCAAACTAGAGGGGGTGTCTTCACCACTCTGGAAACAGAGTCTGCCCTGTGGCCATAATGTGTGACAACAACACACAAATGATCTATTTAATGGGAACTGTCGTAATTGCCAATGAACTTTACAGGCAGAAGTCACACAAGCTCTTAGTCACTCTCACTAACACCAATCATATTGGATTATCCCGTACCGATTCCAGAACACTTTCCCCTCCCGACTGCAATGCTGGGGGATGATGGGAGTACTCCTCTGGATATAATACCACACTAAATGGCTTAATTTCAAGTGATTTCAAACCTGTTAAGCAACGAGGAAAGCAATTAAAGAAAAACATAGCTGAGCAATGAGGTCACTGCACTCAGCCAGGGTGAGACCGAACAAATCCCCATGTCATATACAGAAGACCTCGAGCAAAACACTATTCTGTGTACCAAGAAGACGACGCTAACGGCTTCATGGCTCCAAGTGCATTTAAAGGATAACTCCACCTTTAGAAACACGTTACACCCGTGTATAGGGTGTGAAATGCTGCTAAGCAACCCCTCCCTTTTCCCCTGTGACAGTGTATGGGGGTTCTTCTCCCCTATAGCTGCTGTCACTTCTAAAACTGTAAGTCTGTCAGGACTACATAACACCTCCACGTCTCCTCATCTCTTCTGTATCTTTGCACCCTCTCCAAATTAATTTTTGCCTTCCCCGATCCCTCCCCCCTTATGTACATGCTAATGATAATTTTTAAATAAAACCTGTTTCCATTATATATCAAGACATGACATTATGGGGTTTATTTACTAAAGCTGGAGAGTGCAAAATCAGACTCACTTCTGCATAGAAACCAATCAGCTTCCAGGTTTCATTGCCAAAGCTTCATTGAAAAAGCTGAGGTTAGAAGCTGATTGGTTTTTATGCAGAAGGGAGTCTGATTTTGGACTCTCCAGCTTTAGTAAATAAACCCCTATATGTCATCACTGGTTCTCTATGCTTCTCTATGAAATGCAGTTAGAGGTATCCCTTACAAAAGCCCGCAGTCCTAATGTAAGTAGGGATGCAAATATCAAAAAACCTTGACGGGTGGATGTCAATCTGGAGGAGTGGGCGTTTCTTGGCAGGATGCACAGCACTATTTTGTTTATGTATATGTAGGATGTATTTGCATGCAGACTGCTCTAGGTAACACCCACACACTAGTCTCCATAATTGAAAAAAACTGAAATCCAATGAATGAAAGGGGCAGGCCAGGGACAGTCCAACTTAGGAGGAGTAGACTAGATCAGGGGTCGCAAAATTTTCAAACAAAAGGGCTTCAGACTTTAAGGGGAAGGGGGGGGCAGGTTGAGGCTAGTGGGGGTAGAAAATGTCCTGGGCCCAGCATCAGTGACAAATATTGCCTCAGGATTGGTGGTCAGTAGAAGGAATAGTGCCCCATCATTGGTATTACTGGGAGGAATTGTGAACCAACATTGGTGTCAGTGGGAGAAATAGTACCCAATCATTGGTATTAAGAGGAGGAATAGTGCTCAATTTTTGGAATTAAGGAGCGGAATAGTGCCCCATCCTTGGTATTAGGGGGAGGAATAGAACATCATCATTGGTATTAGGGGAAGGAATAGTGCCCCATCATTGGTATTAGGGGGAGGAATAGAACATCATCATTGGTATTAGGGGAAGGAATAGTGCCCCATCATTGGTATTAGGGGGAGGAATAGTGCTCCATCATTGGTATTAGGGGGAGGAATAGAACCCCATCATTGGTATTAGGGGGAGGAATAGTGCCCCATCATTGGTATTAGGGGGAAGAATAGTGCCCCATCATTGGTATTAGGGGGAGGAATAGAACCACATCATTGGTATTAGGGGGAGGAATAGTGCCCCATCATTGGTCTCAGTGGGAGGAATAGTACCCCATCGTTGCTATTATTTGGAAAAGTAGTGCCCCATCAATGGTATTACTGAGAGGAATAGTGCCCTATCATTGGTATTACTGGGAGGAATAGTGCCCCATTGTTGGTGTCAGTGGGAGGAATAGTGCCCCATCATTGGTGTCAGTGGGAGGAATAGTGCCCCATCATTGGTGTCAGTGGGAGGAATAGTGCCCCATCATTGGTATTACTGTGAGGAATAGTGCCCCATCATTGGTATTACTGGGAGGAATAGTGCCCTATCATTGGTATCAGTGGGAGGAATAGTGCCCCATCATTGGTATCAGTGGGAGGAATAGTGCCCCATCATTGGTATCAGTGGGAGGAATAGTGCCCCATCATTGGTATCAGTGGGGGGAATAGTGCCCCATCATTGGTATCAGTGGGGAGAATAGTGCCCCATCATTGGTATCAGTGTGAGGAATAGTGCCCCATCATTGGTATCAGTGGGAAGAATAGTGCCCCATCATTGGTATTAGTGGGAGGAATAGTGCCCCATCATTGGTATTACTGGGAGGAATAGTGCCCCATTATTGGTATTACTGGGAGGAATAGTGCCCCATCATTGGTATTACTGGGAGGAATAGTATCCCATCACTGGTATCAGTGGAAGGCATAGTACCCCATCATTGATATTAGTAGGAGAAATACCGCCCCATCAGTAGTGTCAGGAATTATGCCCCACTGTTGGTGTCAGTGGGAGGAATAGTGCCTCATATCAGTGGGAGGAATAGTGCCTCATATCAGTGGGAGGAATAGTGCCCCATATCAGTGGGAGGAATAGTGCCTCATATCAGTGGGAGGAATAGTGCCCCATATCAGTGGGAGGAATACTTCCCCAAAATAAAGGCTTGCAAAAGGGCCGCAGTTTGGAGATCGCTAGACTAGATGATGCTGGATGTCCTCCTGCCAGGAAATGAGACGAGCTCTATCTGATTTGCTGCAGCTTCTAGTGCACATTGTGAGAAGCTCTATGCGATCATTAAAGTCCAAAGTGCAGCAAATAAGAAGTTTATAGTTAGGATTTCCATAACTTTCTGCTCATTTCCCCTCCATACTATACCTCCTGGACACATGGCTAATCATGCTGTATATCTGTAATATGACTTGTGCCTGTATCTCCCCTCCAGCGTGGTCCTTGTATAACCAGCGATGAGCAGGTGTTGTACTGGGTGGGTCTCTGCCATGACAAACCTCAGGATTAGACAGGTGAGCAGCTGCTATAATGACATCATTAAACAAATACTCCGGTTTCAGTGTCACACCCCCTCCACATTCCACCACTGACTCCCGCCAAGCTTTTCGGACACCCGAACGACCGGGACGCCAAATCACGGGAACCTGGGAAATGATGTAATAGTAACTCTGCAAGGCTGACATCTCTCCCGAGACCCCCCCCCCCCCTCATTTTCAGGATCTCCCCTCCCTTCCATTTTTTCTTGCCATAACCTAAAGGAAGTTACTCTCACGCCTGACAGCAGATGAAAGGTGTAACCACTAAGTGTCAAATACAACTTCCTTGAGATATGTGAGAAAATCTCTGTGAATGGAATCCAATACCAGATACCAGCAAGTCACAAAAATTCCCTAAGAAGAAAAAAAAAAATTAAAAATCCCTACAGTACAGCACCATGTTCGACACATTTAAAGGGACGGAAGACATTGAATATGCATTTCACTTCTCTTTAGAAATCATCCATAAATGTAGACAGCTATTAACCTCTTGCTGTAATGCAGATGTGCGGTGCAAAGCAATATATGCATCCATGGACGGGCAAGATTGTCAACGGCAGCTCACAGGCTAATAATGATCGTGCTCCAGCAGGACTGGCTCCTGATCATGTGACCACTGTGACAGCCAATAGAAGTGGTCACATGATCAGGCAGTCTCCCACCACGGACATAAAGACAGAGTTAAAGGGGCACTGGGGCGGGAAGATGTCAAAGTGAATCTGATTTGCCCATGCAGGGCAGAGGAACAGGCTTGGTTATGGTTGTAAAGGCTGAAGGTTTTTTTTATCTTCATACATTCTATGCATGAAAGTAAAAAACTTTCTGTGTGCTGATCCCCCCGCAGCCCTTCTATTACTCACCCAAGTCCCCTCCCAATCCAGCGATGTGCACAGGAGCCTTGCTGTCCTGGGTCTCTCTCCACTCACTGGCTGGGACAGATCAGCAGGAGCCATTGGCTCCCACTGATATCAATCAGAGCCAGTGAGCAAATGAGGAGAGAGCAGGGGAGACCAAGCTGCGGCTCCATGTGTCTTATGGATACATAGAGTGGAGCTGGAGAGCGAGCATGTACCAGTTCCCCCATAGCAAGCGGCTTGCTATTTGGGGCACTGGTCAAGGAAGAGGAGCCACACACACACACATATATATATATATATATACATACATACATATATACACACACATCTACAGTCAGGTCCATAAATATTGGGACATGGACACAATTCTAACATTTTTGGCTGTATACACCACCACAATGGATTTGAAATGAAACGAACAAGATGCGCTTTAACTGCAGACTGTCAGCTTTAATTTGAGGGTATTTACATCCAAATCAGGTGAACGGTGTAGGAATTACAACAGTTTGCATATGTGCCTCCCACTTGTTAAGAGACCAAAAGTAATGGGACAGAATAATAATCATAAATCAAACTTTCACTTTTTAATACTTGGTTGCAAATCCTTTGCAGTCAATTTCAGCCTGAAGTCTGGAACGCATAGACATCACCAGACGCTGGGTTTCATCCCTGGTGATGCTCTGCCAGGCCTCTACTGCAACTGTCTTCAGTTCCTGCTTGTTCTTGGGGCATTTTCCCTTCAGTTTTGTCTTCAGCTAGTGAAATGCATGCTCAATCGGATTCAGGTCAGGTGATTGACTTGGCCATTGCATAACATTCCACTTCTTTCCCTTAAAAAACTCTTTGGTTGCTTTTGCAGTGTGCTTTGGGTCATTGTCCATCTGCACTGTGAAGCGGCGTCCAATGAGTTGTGAAGCATTTGGCTGAATATGAGCAGATAACATTGCCCAAAACACTTCAGAATTCATCCTGCTGCTTTTGTCAGCAGTCACATCATCAATAAATACAAGAGAACCAGTTCCATTGGCAGCCATACATGCCCACGCCATGACACTACCACCACCATGCTTCACTGATGAGGTGGTATGCTTAGGATCATGAGCAGTTCCTTTCCTTCTCCATACTCTTCTCTTCCCATCACTCTGGTACAAGTTGATCTTGGTCTCATCTGTCCATAGGATGTTGTTCCAGAACTGTGAAGGCTTTTTTAGATGTCGTTTGGCAAACTCTAATCTGGCCTTCCTGTTTTTGAGGCTCACCAATGGTTTACGTCTTGTGGTGAACCCTCTGTATTCACTCTGGTGAAGTCTTCTCTTGATTGTTGACTTTGACACACATACACCTACCTCCTGGAGAGTGTTCTTGATCTGGCCAACTGTTGTGAAGGGTGTTTTCTTCACCAGGGAAAGAATTCTTCGGTCATCCACCACAGTTGTTTTCCGTGGTCTTCCGGGTCTTTTGGTGTTGCTGAGCTCACCGGTGCGTTCCTTCTTTTTAAGAACGTTCCAAACAGTTGTTTTGGCCACGCCTAATGTTTTTGCTATCTCTCTGATGGGTTTGTTTTGTTTTTTCAGCCTAATGATGGCTTTCTTCACTGATAGTGACAGCTCTTTGGATCTCATCTTGAGAGTTGACAGCAACAGATTCCAAATGCAAATAGCACACTTGAAATGAACTCTGGACCTTTTATCTGCTCATTGTAATTGGGATAATGAGGGAATAAGACACAGCTGGCCATGGAACAGCTGAGAAGCCAATTGTCCCATTACTTTTGGTCCCTTAACAAGTAGAAGGCACATATGCAAACTGTTGTAATTCCTACACAGTTCACCTGATTTGGATGTAAATACCCTCAAATTAAAGCTGACAGTCTGCAGTTAAAGCACATCTTGTCCGTTTCATTTCAAATCTATTGTGGTGGTGTATAGAGCCAAAAATGTTAGAATTGTGTCCATGTCCCAATATTTATGGACCTGACTGTATATATATATATATATATATATATATATTTATATATACATACATACACACACACCGACGATCAACCATAACCTTGAGACTACCGGCAGCTAAAGTGAATAACACTGATTATCACGTTACAATGGCATTTGAAAGTGGGAGGGGTATTTTAGATAGCAAGTGAACATGTTGTCCCTGAAGATGTGTTGAAAGCACACAAAAAAAGAAAATGGGCATCGCAGCTGTTGTGTATGGGGCTGTGTAGCTGCAGACCGGTCAGGGTGCCCATGCTGACCCGTGTCCACAGCCAAAATGGCCTACAATGGGCACGTGAGCATCAGAACTGGACCACAGAGCAATGAAGGAAGGTGGCCTGGTGTGATGAATCATGTTTTCTTTTACATCATGTGGATGGCCGGGTGTGTGTCACTTAACTGGAGAAGAGATGGCACCAGGATGCAGTAGGAGAAGACAAGCCAGCGGAGGCAGTGCGATTCTTTGGGCAATGTTCTGTTGGGAAACCTTGGGTCCTGTCATTCATGTAGATGTTACTTTGATAAGTACCATTTACCTAAACATTGTTGGTGACCAAGAACACTCCTTAGTGGAAACAGAATTCCCTGATGGCAGTGACCTCTTTCAGCAGGATAACGCACCATGCTACACTGCAAAAATAGTTAAAAAATGTTTGAGGTGCAGTTGCCCCAGAGCTTAGAAAATGACGTAAAGCTTCACTTTGCAAAGCATACCCAATAACATGCAAGGAAAAAAAACAAACAAAAAACAAAAACTGCATTTTTGCTGGCACATGAATGGATGATAGAAATCAGCAGAGCTTCCCCTCAGATCTACGGCAACTACACAGAATAACTGCCTTTAGTAAATCAACCCCATTGTCCTACAAAAATTTTTTTATTTATGCACGCGATAGATAAAACAATTTTTTTTTAAATTCTGATAGTTAAATTAAACAAAAAAAAAGTTTAAAAAAGGATAAATTCGCCCTTTTTTAGTGAAAAATTATAAATGCACATTTTTTTGCAGGTAAAAAAAAAACTGCATTTATTATTTTTGTCTGCAGGAGCCTGTAAAGCATTGCATCAGTGACCAGCAGATCACTAATGCCATGCAGGTCTCCTGCAGACCGGTCAGAATATCTGCTTGCTCATATGGGATGTAAGAGCAAGCAGATATACGGACAGGAAGAATCAATGAACTACGAGCTGACAGCCGCTAAGGCTGCCAGGACTTGTTGTCTCTTTATTCACAGAATACGGTGAATGAGTGAGGAGGCCAGGTAGGCGGAGCACCATACAGCCTCCTTATTTGACAGCTAGTGGGGGAGGGGGAAAAGATGATCCCCCACTAGCTGTCAAAGCAGGGAGTGGTGGATGGTTAGATTGTAACATGTTATCTGTTACACCCTGAATGTTGTTGTAACACGTAACATGTTATGAAAGGTGAACTTATCCTTTAAAATTAATTATTATTATACAGTATTTATATAGCGCCAAAGGGTATGCTCAGCGCTGTACAGTAGCGAGGGGGACAGAACATGAGAGAAGACAGTAACAATACAATACACGAGGGGTTCGAGGGCCCTGCTCTTTCGAGCTTACAATCTAGGAGGGAGGGGAAGGTGGTACAGGAGGAAATGGCTGTGGGGGATGGAGTGGTGGGAGGAGTGGAGGAGGTTAGTTGTTAGGTGAGGTCGGGTGTTAGGTGAGGTTGGGGTAGGCTTCCCTGAAGAGGAGGGTTTTCAGGGTGCGCCTGAAGGTGAGGAGGGTAGGTGACAGTCTGATGGATTGGGGTAGGGAGTTACAGAGGATGGGGGAAGTCCTGGAGAAGTCCTGTAATCGGGCGTGGGAGGAGGAGACCAGGGAGCTAGAGAGTAGGAGGTCCTGTGAGGAGCGGAGGGCACGGGTAGGGTAGTATTTGGGTATCAGGTCAGTTATGTAGTTTGGGGCGGCATTGTGAATGGCTTTGTAGGTCAGAGTTAGCAGTTTGAATTTGATGCGTTGGGCAATCGGGAGCCAATGAAGGGATTGGCAGAGGAGGGAGGCAGATGTGGAGCGGTTGGTGAGGTGGATGAGTCTAGCCGCTGAGTTTAGGACCGACTGGAGTGGGGATAGCGTTCGTTTGGGTAGGCCAGTGAGAAGGGAATTGCAATAGTCCAGGCGTGAGATGATGAGGGAGTGTACGAGTTGTTTGGTGGTGTCTGGGGTGAGGAATGTGCGTATCTTGGAGATGTTGTGGAGGTGGAGCCTGCAAGATCTAGATAGCAGTTGGATGTGGGGTAGGAAGGAGAGGTGGGAGTCCAGGGTGACACCCAGGACTTTGGCGTGTGGGGTGGGAGAGATGGTGGCGTTGTTAGTAGTGATGGAGAGGATGGGGGGGGGGGCAGGGGGGGGGGAAGACCAGGAGCTCGGTTTTGGATAGGTTAAGTTTGAGGAAATGGAGCGACATCCAGTCTGATATGTCGTTTAGGAGGTGGGCAATGCGGGCAGAGAGTGAGGGGGTGAGGTTGGGGGTGGAGAGGTAAATTTGGGTGTCGTCGGCATAGAGGTGGTAATTGAAGCTATGGGAGTGAATAAGTTTGCCAAGGGAGGAGGTATAGATGGAGAAGAGGAGGGTCCCAAGGACAGAGCCTTGGGGGACCCCGACAAAGAGGGGGAGGGAGGGGGAGGTGGCAGTGTTGTAGCTGTCGCTGAAGGAGCGTTGGGAATGGAAGAGGAAAATAAAAAATGTCATCAAGAAAATAATAAAGAATTCCAGGAATCGTTTTGTTTCTTTTTTACCATAGTAACATTGTTCCAGCTGGACCAATGTATATATATTCTACACCTGTAGGACTCCTCTAGAACACAGGTGTCAAACTGGCAGCCCTCCAGCTGCTGCCAAACTACAAGTCCCATGAGGCATTGCAAGATTGACAGTTACAAGCAGGACTCCCAAAGGTAGAGGCATGATGGGACTTATAGTTTCACAACAGCTGGAGGGCCGACGGTTTGACACCCCTGCTCTAGGAGCTGGATATGAAGCATTGTCACCTCTACTCCAGTGATCTCCTCTAGCTTCTAAATCCTGGTCCTAATGGCTGTCCGGCTGCATTGTGAACACAGGATATCAGCCACTTAGCATGGGCACCAGAGATCGCTTAGCATTTTCTCAATACGTTATGTCATTTTCTCCATCTCCCCAATCAGACAACAGTTTGCAAAGCAATCTGAATTGTGCCCATGCCCAGCGACTGCCCTCCTGTTTTCCCAATGCAGCAGGGCAGTCGCTTGGCATAGGACTAGGAATCTAGTGAAGGTCACCGTTGTAGGGGTACCTACAGTCTCCTTGCTAGCTATGGTGTCAGGCAGTTGAAAGGGAGGTGGTGGGTGCACTCTTGTCTGACACACAACACTGATAGGATAGAAAGTTTTAAATACATCTTGACCTCATGTATAATTTTTAAAGACTTCCCCAAATTCCAAGCCTACTTCTGCAACTAACCCCTCTTTTCACTCTGAATGCTTAGACACAGCCAGGGGCAGACTGACAACTCACGGTGCCCCGGGCAATAGGAAATCATGGGGCACCTGAGTCCGAATGGTCAGCCCGCCCCTGGACACAGCCCTAATTCCCCCCACTCTTTTTTTCCTCCCCTACTTTAGCCTTCCGAACTCCTCCCCAACAGCCCCGTCTTCTCTCACCCTTTTTTTTTTTATTATAAAAATAATTCTTCCATGCTCATGGGAATATGATAGGACACAAGTCACACCCTCGGCCAACCTTTTGTTTCCCATTTATAATCTCTTTCATTATCTCTTTGTAATATATTACCATGCTAAGGCACAAAGCGTAATGTTATGTAATCTCTAATTCAAATGTAGGTCAACACACTACTTATATCCTTCCTAATAAAATCCGATTTAAAATAAATCTTACACAGGAATTTTAGGGGCTCTACTTGCAGATGCTGGTGGAAGAGGTAACAGCAGACATCTGGTATCCAGTTATATGACTCATGATCTGAAAGGCCAAGTGCCACAAAACCAATGCTTTGGATCGGTTGGGAAGAAGTGTTCTGAGGGTTCCCAAAGCTGGTAAAACACAATGCAATCGTCCAATTTTATCCAATGCTGCAATCTGACCTATTGAAATCAGAGCAGAAACTCTAGTCAATCTACAACAGGGGTCTCCAAACTTTCTAAACAAAGGGCTAGTTTACGGTCCTTCAGACTTTAGGGGGAGCCAGACTGTGGCTATAGGGAGTAGAAATTGTCCTGGCATCAGAGGGAGTAAACATTGCCTCTTTGGCATTAGGGGAAGGAATAGTGCCCTATCGTTGGAGCCAGCATGAGGAAAAGTGCCCCATCATTGGTGTCAGTGGGAGGAATAGTGCCCCATCATTGGTATCAGTGGGAGGAATAGTACCCCATCATTGGTGTCAGTGGGAGGAATAGTTCCCCATCATTGGTATCAGTGGGAAGAATAGTGCCCCATCATTGGTGTCAGTGGGAGGAATAGTGCCCCATCATTGGTATCAGTGGGAGGAATAGTACCCCATCATTGGTGTCAGTGGGAGGAATAGTTCCCCATCATTGGTATCAGTGGGAAGAATAGTGCCCCATCATTGGTGTCAGTGGGAGGAATAGTGCCCCATCATTGGTATCAGTAGGAGGAATAGTGCCCCATCATTGGTATCAGTGGGAGGAATAGTACCCCATCATTGGTATCAGTGGGAGGAATAGTGCCCCATCATTGGTATCAGTGGGAGGAATAGTGCCTCATCATTGGCATCAGTGGGAGGAATAGTGCCCTATCGTTGGAGCCAGCATGAGGAAAAGTGCCCCATCATTGGTATCAGTGGGAGGAATAGTGTTCTGTGTTGATGGCAGTTACAAGAATTATGCCCCACTTTTGGTGTCAGTGGTAGGAAAAAATGCCCCAAGGGCCAAAAAAAGGCAAGCAAAGAGCCGTATCCGGCCCCTGGGCCTCAGTATGGAGACCACTGATCTAGAATTATCTATTTGCCAAATTCTAACCAAATGAGTACATTTGCAGATATTGCAGCAGAACAATGTAAAAGTGCACTACTTCAACCACCTTCCTTCTTTTCCATGTGGTGCCATTGCTGACCGCATGAAATGGGAAGGGGTTTTTCCTCTTTTTGTTGTCTAAAATGTAGCTTTGCTCCTAAGACTTTCATTGGGGTATATTAATTTTTGCCACATGATCATGAATTAATTTCTTAGGAAAAATACTTTTTTTGTGTGTGCAAATTAACAAACCTTGTTTGCACTCAATGGCCCTCATTTGTGGGAGTATTTTGTAGTATAGTGTCCCACAGAAAATGTAGATTCTAAAAGGAAAGTAAAGGTTATCTGACAAGTCTGTTAGGGTGTACTCATTTATGCTGAGCACTGAAGGTATCATGTGCCAAAGCAATATGTAGTTACTGTTGGTAAACCGCATCTGTCCTTTACAGTCCCAAAAGGTATTGGCCCGGCAAGTCAAGCAAGTGAAACAGTGCACAAAGAACAATAAATCCACAATAAAAAAATGAATGAAAGAAGTTCAACAGCAGAAAGTCACATCAATACCTCTTGGGAACATATGGTACTCCTACAGCCAATACTTTTTGGAACCGTACTTTGGGGACTTCAGTTTGAGGAAATGCACCTTTTCTATGACAGGAAATTTAGAAGAAATTGTATGGAGAGAATGTAGATTAAAGGATGTGTGGAAATATTAGTATTTTTAGGTAGCAATATGTGCATTTTGCCCCAGGGAGGACACACCTTTCCGTGCTCAGCAGATACTCTCCCAAAAAGGAAGGACAGACAAGATATCCCACGGTGAAAGAGTTTTTAATTTGATTTGTATTATTTATTTTAAAGAATTTTAGTGTATGTACAGCCAAAATGTATTTTCTTTTGCGTGGAATGTAGAAAATTTGGACCAATTGTCAATTTTTATTTATTTCTGCATGTGTAGGGAGTTTCACACTATGTCCTAATGAACTTTGTCGGAAAGGAGAGGATCGGAGAGGACAGAAAAAAAAAAACTATTTTGGACTCTGTTCATTGATGTGGTGCCCTTATTGCTTCTTACATATCTATCTCAGGACTTTTATTTTTTTTTGTGGGGAGGTGCTCTGGTATTGGGGAGCAGCCTCACTGAAGCATTATCTCAGCTGCAAATAACAATGGTGGGGACTGCTGGCCAAAAAGCTAATAGGCTGGATTTACCATTAGGCACAGAAAGCAATGGTCTATAGGCTGCATTGTCAAAGGCATTTTCCCCACAATCTGCAGAAAGGCAGTCATCTCATGCAGACTATTGTGTCACATTGGTTTAAGTAAGAAAAAAAAAAAATGTTCCTGTGTAAAGAGACTCCCCAATAAATGTATGTCTAAAGCTTAAGACACCGTGCATCAGTTCTGGTCATTCTGCAAAGTCTCTGTATTCACCTTTTGTGGGGGTGCACCCATGACATTAGCAAAGCATGCTGGGCTTTCTAGTAAGAAAGTTGCATCAAGCTCTTCTCTAGGCTCAGAACTGACAGGAAGTGCCGTGACATCATGTCAGTTCCTTCTTGTACAATTCAGTACCTGGGCTTAGTGCTGGACCCCAAATGGCAATGTCAATGACAGCTGGCAGTTCAAGCCCTGATGCTGGCCGGGACCCTGCAGAGACCACCCCAGTGTCCCAAACGGCAATGTCAATGACAGCTGGCAGTTCAAGCCCTGATGCTGGCCAGGACCCTGCAGAGACCACCCCAGTGTCCCAATTGGCAATGCCAATGGCAGCTGGCAATTCAAGCCCTGAAGCTGGCCAGGACCCTGGGGAGACCACCCCAGTGTCTCAAATGGCAATGTCAATGGCAGCTGGTAATTCAAGCCCTGATGCTGGCTGGGATCTTGCAGAGACCACCCCAGTGTCCCAAATGGCAACGGCAATGACAGCTGACAGTTCAAGCCCTGATGCTGGCTGGGACCCTGCAGAGACCACCCCAGTGCCCCAAATGGCAATGTCAATGACAGCTGGCAGTTCAAGCCCTGATGCTGGCTGGGACCCTGCAGAGACCACCCCAGTGCCCCAAATGGCAGTGTCAATGACAGCTGGCAGTTCAAGCCCTGATGCTGGCTGGGACCCTGCAGAGACCACCCCAGTGCCCCAAATGGCAGTGTCAATGACAGCTGGCAGTTCAAGCCCTGATGCTGGCTGGGATCCTGCAGAGACCACCCCAGTGCCCCAAATGGCAGTGTCAATGACAGCTGGCAGTTCAAGCCCTGATGCTGGCTGGGACCCTGCAGAGACCACCCCATTGTCCCAGCGTCAATTCAAAATTAAAACTGGTTAAAAGACACCTACTACAGGAAAAAACACCACAACTTCCAAAGCTGCCCCCCTGAAAATGCTAGACACCTGGCTGTGTGCGATTTCAAATCTTTGGGATTACAGACCAGGATTTAGCATGTGGTAAATGAGCATCAGAAAAGTTTGGAAATCTTTCTATATGTTCCAGGTCAGAGTTAGAGTTAGAGATACAAAGAAACATTGGTACTATAAATTTCCTTAAAGCGTTACCAAACCCACAACAGTAAAGTCTGTATATGCAGTAAAGCATGCTCGTTATACTCACTGTGGAACCTAAGATGGTAATCCTCCACATTGTGTAAAAAGCCTGTTTGATCCTGTCTTCTCTGATCCTCCCCTTCTTCTACTGTCCCCAATCCATCTGCTGATAGTACAGAGCTCTAGGAGTCACTCTGCATATGCCCAGTTTAGTGTATATGGCTAGAGTGCTTTTTCTATTTCTTTGGAGGTTGCATGTGATCAGCACAGGGCCAATGAGCAATGTCCAGACAGAGGGTTGGGGTTGTGCAGCCCCATTGAACAGTCAGAGGAGAATTAAAACTCCTCCCACAAGCTTTAACCAGTGCTCAGCTGGACATTGATAGAAGTCACAAGACTGCTATATACTGCTGATAAGAAAACGTATTTAGCAGTTTATATTTACTAAAATAATTGCATTTACAAGTTGTGTGTACTGTGGGAGACCACATGTAGTGAATGCAGAGTCCTGGGTTTAGGAACATTTTAAATATCACCATTTTCATAATCCCTATTCAACCCCTCATTACTTTCTTCTTCCCCTTGCCTATTATTTTTCAAAAGTTTCTTTTGTTATGTTTTATATTTTTCTAACAATTAATATTTAAACTTCTTTTGTTTTTCTTCATTTTGTTAATTATTTTCATATAAAAATGCAAAAATGGAAAAAAAAGCCTATAAGTCATACTTTTAGTATAATTGTATACTGGATAAATTAGAAAGTAAAATGTATACTTTTTGTCTACTGTAACAATCATTAAGTGCTTTCCAAAGAAGAAACAAAAAGGCATTTTATGTTTTTTTATTTTTTGTTTTCCAAAAAAATTAAATAATTCTTTCAAGACAAAAGGAAAGTCTTGTCTGCTGTTAAAAAAAACAAAACTAAAAAAAACCAACCAAACGTATGTACAGTATTACTTTGTTATCTTAAGTAATAACAATATTACTGCCGAATAAACAGGTCAATAGCAGAAATGTAACAATTGCTCTGGTCCATTGGACAGGGGGGGGACGGGGTCTGGGGAGCCATGTTCTGGTGTCACAGCTAAATTAATTAAACATTGTTAACTGGCATTCTCTATTTATCAAAAGATCGTTAGATGAAAAAAAAATGCTTACAGTGCAAAAAAATAAATCTTAATAAAATTGAATTGATGTGTGTGGTAAGCAGATAAAGAGAAATGCCAAAAAAAGACCGAAGAAAAGCCGGTAATTGTTTAAAACATATTGAAGATTATTTCCCAGATGTAAACACTGCAGGGACTGGTGTCTATCTTGCGCAGACTGGCAGGAAAGCTCCAGCAGGGCTCTGGAGACAGTCTCACATGAAGTCCCAGTGAGGTGACAGAATGCAGGGCAGGGACTACACCACATTCCAAGGTACCTTGGACAATCCTGACCTTATCATCCAGGGCATCCACCTTTCCTCCAGCAGCCAGGGAGGAGGCAGAGGAAGTGACTCAGGTCTCCACCTGGCACCAGTCCCGCAGTCTTCCAGAAAGTTGAACCACACAAAACTCTCACCTCGCCAACTTCTAGCCAGAAATTTCACTTTGTCAATTCATTACCTAATCACAGCTTCTGCAACAGCTATAATAAAATGTGCAACCATTAAAGGATCAGTCCCAGCAAAAGTAATATATCAGCATTTGGTACATACCAATGAGTATAAATTATACCTTGTATGGCCAGATTTATGAGGACTCCCCTCCAAATGATTGAGTTCAGGTGCTTCCAAAATACTGTTAATACTACATGATACGAAGACATTTTAGATAACTGTGCTCTTCCAACCTTGGGGGTAACAGTTTGAGGAAGGCATTCTTCTGTTCCAGAATGTCTGTGCCCCAGTGTAGAAAGCCAGCAACAAAGACATGTTTTGACCAGTTTGGTTCCAAGGAACTCAAGTGGCCTAGCTCAGAGCTCTAACCTCAACCCTATTGAACTCCATAATAGTCATGGTCTTAAAATGGGATGTCCCTTTCCAGTTTGGTGTGGAGGAACTCAAGTGTCCTGCACAGCACCCTGACCTCAACCCTACTGAACAGCTTTGGGATAAATTGGAATGCAGATTGAAAGCCAGGTCTTCTCATCCAACATTAGAACCTGTCCTCACAAATGGCATAAATTCCCACAGAAATCCTTTTTCCGGTAAAGTGGAGGCTGTTAAAGCTGAAAAGGGGCAACTCCATAATAATGGCCACAGTTTTGGAATGGAATGTCCCATTCTAACATGCTGTGGAGGAACTCGAGTGTCCTTCACAGCACCCTGACCTCAACCCTACTGAACAACTTTGGGATAAATTGGAGTGCAGATTGAAAGCCAGGTCTTCTCATCCAACATTAAAACCTGTCCTCACAAATGGCATAAATTCCCACAGAAATCCTTTCCGGTAAGGTGGAAGCTGTTAAAGCTGAAAAGGGGGAACTCCATAAAAATGGCCACAGTTTTGGAATGGAATGTCCCATTCTAGCATGGTGTGAAGGAACACGAGGGTCTTGCACAAAGCCCCAGCCTCAATCCTACTGAACATCTTTAGGATTAATTGGAATGCTGACTGTGAGCCAGGTCTTCTCATTCAACTTCAGTGCCTGACTTCAGAAATGGGTATAAATTCCCACAGACATCCACAGAAATCTTGCCCAGTAGAGAGAAGACTTTTACAACTGGGAAAGGCCAACTACATAATAGCCATAGTCTTGGAATGGAAAGTCTCATTCCAGTATGGTGTGGAGGAACTAGAGTGGCCTGCACACCTCAACCCTACTGAATCTTACTCTTCTCTACTAACTTTGGGATGAATTGGAATGTAGACTGTAAGCTAGGTCCTCTCATCCAATATTAATACCTGACCTCACAAGTGGGCACAAATTCCCACAGAAATCCTTTCCAGTAGAGTGGAGGGTGTTACAGCTGGAAAGGGGCATCTCAATAATAATGACCATGGTTTTGGAATGGAATGTCGCATTCCAGTTTTCTGTGGAAAGCCAGTAAGCCAATAACTTCTTGTGCTCTCAGCATCTGCTGCAGTAAAATCCCAAGCATTATCAGAGGTCTTCAGTAGTCTTAACACACTTACTGTCCTAATTTGTCAACAATGCTCCTCCATAGACATAGGATATTGACTTAGGACAGTGAGTTGAATGTTGTCACCCTAGAACGGGACATGTGTTAATGACAGTATCAGGAGGTGAAAATAAAAAAGGGAAAAAAAACTGGATAAAAATGGGAAAAAAGCCTGGATAAAAAAAAGAAAACTAATGCAGCCATCACATCTCAAGCACTGTTGGTCCTGCACTATATGTTAGGATGTCAGAGTGCGACCCCCGGCTAGAATGCTAAAGGGGTTTTGAGAGACAGGTTGCACAGCATGGGGGAAGACACAAGGAATAAAGCAAGTATTACAGCTTATTCCTCTATCCCCAGATTTAATGAGTAGTTAACCATTGCATTGAGGGGGTTCCCTGAAAGTATTTATTTTAAATTCCAGAGTCCCGTAGTACATGCATTGCAAGAATGCGCATTATCACAAAGCTACAATATACATGCATCCTAAAACATTCTAGATGGTTTCATCACTGCAGTCACATACAACCTGGGATGTAACAATGAAGCATAAGGGACAATGCCATGAGCTCAAGAAGGTTAAAGGATGTCCAAAGGTCTGACCAAATACACTTTGAGGCCTAGTTCACACTAGTGCGATTTCAGAGGTCGCAGAGAATCGCATGACAATGGAAATTACTTTGATTTCAATGGCACCTGTTCACAACAATGCAACGCAACTGCAATGCAACTTTGGGGAAGGTACAGGTGCTCTTTTGGTGTGATGAAGCCTGATTTTTGTGCCCCATAAACTTCAATGGAAACACACTGAAAGTGCATGTACATGCTTTTTTTTTTCGCCTCCATTTTGCTTTGGTCATCAGAAACCAACACACGACACTCGCTGGCATCCTAACAACCAGTGACTCATCCCTGCTGTCAACAGGGATGAGTCATTGGTTGTTAAGAAGCAAGAAGCCACCAGCACCCCGACAACCAGTTTCTGGCTGACAACAGAATGTAAATAAAGGAAACTATCAGTAAAAAAAAAAAAATGGCACGGGGGTTCCCCACAATCCCTACCAGGTGTGCTGGATCTAGTTTGGATTTTTAATTGGGGACCCTATGCCAAAGAGAAAATGGGGGGGGGGTTCTTTGACAGGGGAGGACCCTCCCCCAGCAAAGTTCTTTGTCCCCATGTTGATGAGGACAAGGGCCACTTCCCCACAACTCAACTCAGCCTGGTGGCTGTGGGGGTCTGAAGACAGAGGCTTATTGGAATCTGAACGAAAGGGTGTGGTCACCCGATCAAGTCATTATCCAAATAGGGACAAGTCCCTATTTGGTCAATGATGTCAGAAGGTGAGGGGTCACCAGTGACATCGGTGACCAAATATGAACATGATCATATTTGGCCAATGACGTTATATGTGGTGGGGTCACACAGTGACAAAATTGACCAAATATGGACATGTCCAAAGGGCATGGTATGGATTACTGCTACCAAAAACCGCCATAGTAACAAAAATGCGTCACAATGCAACTTAATCTTAATATACCTGTCAATCATAAACTACTGGAGACATATTTGCTTTGACATATTGAAGCCATGAAAACAGCAAAAATGTTAACAGTTTGCAGTTGTGACAATGAAAAATGTTAAGCAATAAGCTTTTTTCTTTTTATTCTGGAGCGAGTTTGCATTTAAGGAAAGAAAGAAAGAAAAAAAAATAGTACCAAGCAGCATCTGTTCAGTTAAACGGTTTCTTTTACGATGTCCAGAAAGAGCATAATTTTACCTGACAGACCATAACTCATCACTGGAATACAGAGATGGCAATAAGGGTG
Source organism: Staurois parvus (assembly GCF_062004578.1). Lineage (NCBI taxonomy): Eukaryota > Metazoa > Chordata > Amphibia > Anura > Ranidae > Staurois > Staurois parvus. The sequence continues at coordinate 2,249,778 of NW_028318249.1, read as the reverse complement.
TGGAATATGGGTCATACCTAGGAGAGAATGTCTTGTGGACCTGAGAAAAGATACTGACTTCTTGAAAATACAGACTCTCACCAAACCTTGCCATTCCTACCCATAAAGCTCCTATATCATTTCACTGCACCCCTCCCCAGCAAACCTAAATGGTAATGAAGATGTTGGATGTTGAATGGACTCATGTTGTACTACAATGGCCTCCATTTTGTTAGTGTTCTCACCGTCATTAGAGGGGGCCTCCCTTGGTAGAGTGTAGGCAGAGATAAATGGAAGACCCAACCACCAGCATCAGCAGGATCCATGCCTTTGTACTTACAAGTTCCCCTTCGTGAATCTCCATTCACAAGCCCCCTCCCCCTTGTCCAGTAAAAACACCCGTGCTGTACCAGTAACAACTAAGGTAAGCTATTTGGTGTCAGATTTGGTGTCAGATGACCGGAGCTTAGACCCAAGCTAAGGGACATCAACCTTTGTATCAAACTAAACCCATTCGGAGTGCCCACATGAGCCTTTTCTGGCCAATAAAAGTAAAAAAGGGATCCTGTGGTGACTGCCTTTTGGAATTACTTTTGCTTTTTTATATTTTTATTTGATGTTCAATCTGCTTATATTTAGCATTCCTTGGTTCCTTGCTCATTAACATGGTCATGAAATAATGAAAACCCTGTTTTCATTACATACAGTGGGGATCGAAAGTTTGGGCACCCCAGCTAAAAATTTGTATTAATGTGCATAAAGAAGCCAAGGAAAGATGGAAAAATCTCCAAAAGGCATCAAATTACAGATTAGACATTCTTATAATATGTCAACAAAAGTTAGATTTTATTTCCATCATTTACACTTTCAAAATAACAGAAGACAAAAAAATGGCGTCTGCAAAAGTTTGGGCACTCTGCAGAGTTAATATCTTGTACTGCCCCCTTTGGCAAGTATCACAGCTTGTAAACGCTTTTTGTAGCCAGCCAAGAGTCTTTCAATTCTTGTTTGAGGTATCTTTGCCCATTCTTCCTTACAAAAGTCTTCCAGTTCTTTGAGATCTCTGGGCTGTCTGTCACGCACTGCTCTTTTAAGGTCTATCCATAGATTTTCAATGATGTTGAGGTCAGGAGATTGTGAAGGCCATGGCAAAACCTTCAGTTTACGCCTCTTGATGTAATCCCCCGTGGATTTCGAGGTGTGTTTAGGATCATTATCCATTTGTAGAAGCCATCCTCTCTTTAACTTCAGCTTTTTCACAGATGGCATCAAGTTACCATCCAAAATTTGCTGAAAGTTTATTGAATCCATTTTTCCTTCTACTCGTGAGATGTTCCCTGTGCCACTGGCTGCAACACAACCCCAAAGCATGATTGATCCAACCCCATGCTTTACAGTTGGACAGAGGTTCTTTTCATTAAATTCTGTGCCCCTTCTTCTCCAAACGTACCTTTGCTCATTCCGGCCAAAAAGTTCAATTTTAACCTCATCGGTCCACAGAACTTGTTTCCAAAATGCATCAGGCTTGTCTATATGTTCATTTGCAAAGTACAAACGATGATTTTTGTGGTGAGGACGTAGAAGAGGTTTTCTTCTGAGGACTCTTCCATGAAGACCATATTTGTACAAGTATCTCTTTATAGTGGAATAGTGTACCACAACTCCAGTGTCTGCCAGATCTTTCTGGAGGGATCGTGCAGTCAAAACGTGGGTTTTGAATTGTTTTTCTCACAATCCTGCGAGCTGTTCTGTCTGATATTTTTCTTGGTCTTCCAGATCTTGCTTTAACTTCCACTGTTCCTGATGACTGCCATTTCTTAATGACATTCCGAACAGAGGATATTGACATCTGAAAACGCTTTGCTATCTTCTTATAGCCTTCTCCAGCTTTGTGAGCGTCAACTATTTTCAGTTTCAGTTTTCTAGACAACTGCTTAGAAGAACCCATGGTGCTGATTGTTGGGGCAAGGTCAGATGAGTCTGGGCATTTAAAACCTTTGAGATTGACATCACCTGGTCTTCCCAGACGATGATTGAGAACAATCCATGACACTGGCAGGTCTCAGCTTGGCAAAGGGGGCAGTGCATGCTATAAATTCTGCAGGGTGCCCAAACTTTTGCAGACGCCATTTTTTTGTTTTCTGTTATTTTGAAAGTGTAAATGATGGAAATAAAATCTAACTTTTGTTGACATATTATAAGAATGTCTAATCTGTAATTTGATGCCTTTTGGAGATTTTTCCATCTTTCCTTGGCTTCTTTATGCACATTAACACAAATTTTTAGCTGGGGTGCCCAAACTTTCGATCCCCACTGTACCTCGTTTTAGCCCCAGTGATGTCAATGTGCTTCTCCATGTCATGCAAGCAGATCATGGTGGAAAGTGATCCAAAGCCTTTTGGGATGTGCTATGTGAGTGTCCCAGAAAGCTTTGGGTGGTGCAAGGGACATCATTCTTGCCAGTGCAAGAAACCTGGAAATGTGCGTCCTGAACCAGCTAAAAGAATTGCTTACCCCCCCCCCCCAAAAAAAAAAAAAAAGAGTAATTTTTTTACAAAGGGCGGTGGTGCGTGGCCCAGGAGTCATAGATGGGTTAGTCTTTGGGAAGAGTCATAGATGGGGTAGTCTTTAGGGAAAGTCATAGATGCTGTTGCCTTTGGGAAGAGTCATAGACGGGGGTCGACTTTGGGAAAAGTCACAGTTGAAGCTGTCTTCAGTAAAATCAAAAGATAGGGTTATCTTAGGGCAAGTCATAGATGGGGGTATCTTAGGGAAAGTCATAGACAGGGTTGTCGTACAGAAAATCATAGAAAGGATTGTTTTTGGGAAAGGCATAAATGGTGTTGAAGGTCTGCTTTAAGCATTACTACACGTTCAGAGTAACATACCAAGACCAACATACCTTAAAGTAAAAAAAGTTTACACTTAGTTACTATAAAACAACAACATACCATCAATTCTAGATTACCATAGTGGTCTCTGTAGTTTAGGAGTGAACAGATCTCATGGAGTCTGAGGGTGCCGCATGACTTGTTTTTAAGACGTCGGCATACAAACACCATAAGAATTTCCAATTTTGTTTGAAATCTCAAAAGTTTACATCAAAAGAATGCTTTCTTCTACCCTATAAAGACTTCCTCATCAAAGTCCTGATTTGGTGTCGGGAAGGAACTGTAGGCTTCTTACACAAACAAGTGTTCTTCCCAAGTCTCACGTACCAATGAAACACATTCCGGACAGTTCCATACTTATCACACGAAGATATCTATAATTAGGGAGGCTCAAAAAAACAACAAACAAGACAAGAAAATAAAGAGGCTAATGGCCGATATATAATGTGCAATGTATATATATATATATATTTTTTTTTATACATACACACACATATACATATATACACGTACGCTATACGTTGAATACAGTTGTGTTCAAAATAATAGCAGTGTGTTGAAAAAAGTGAATAAAGCTCAAAATCCTTCTAATAGCTTTTATTTCCATCCACACAAATGCATTGGGAACAATTGTGTTCTTCCTCTAAAGAAAAATTGAAGAAAAGTGAATATTAGACTGTTAAGAAAAATAGCAGTGTTTGTATTCTTCTTTACAAACTCAAACATTCACTATATAAACTGAGGTGATTGTAGCCGTATTAGTGCATTTGCGACAGAAACAATTGAGTACTGTCCGTGATACTTTTTTTATTTGCACTAACATACAATTTTGAGAACAAGCTTTCGGGGTATGTCCCCTTCTTCAAAGTTCAAGCAGTACTGCTTGGACTTTGAAGAAGGGGACATACCCCGAAAGCTTGTCCTCAAAATTGTATGTTAGTGCAAATAAAAAAAGTATCACGGACAGTACTCAATTGTTACTATATAAACTGAAAAATGTTTGAAGATTTTGCTTTCCTTTGAATCACTTAATGAATATTTGGTTGTAGTCGCACTGTTTCTGAGAACTGCTGTACATCTGTGTTGTATGGAGTCACCCAACTTCTGGCCCCTGTGATCAGGTATTCCAGCCCAGGATGATTGGACTACATTCCACAGTTCTTCTCTATTTCTTGGTTTTGCCTCAGAAACTGCATTTTTGATGTCACCCCACAAGTTTTCTATTGGATTAAGATCCGGGGATTGGGCTGGCCACTCCATAACGTCAATCTTGTTGGTCTGGAACCAAGATGTTGCACGTTTACTGGTGTGTTTGGGGTCGTTGTCTTGTTGGAACACCCATTTCAAGGTCATTTCCTCTTCAGCATAAGGCAGCATGACCTCTTCAAGTATTCTGATGTATTCAAACTGATCCATGATCCCTGGTATGTGATAAATAGGCCCAACACCGTAGTATGAGAAACATCCCCATATCATGATGCTTGCACCACCATGCTTCACTGTCTTCACAGTGTACTGTGGCTTGAATTCAGTGTTTGGGGGTCGTCTGACAAACTGTCTCCGGCCACTAGACCCAAAAAGAACAATCTTACTTTCATCAGTCCACAAAATGTTGCGCCATTTCTCTTTAGGCCAGTCAATGTGCTCTTTGGCAAATTGTAACCTCTTCAGCACATGTCTTTTTTCCAACAGTGGGACTTTGCGGGGGCTTCTTGCAGATAGCTTGGCTTCACATAGGCGTCTTCTAATTGTAACAGTCCTCACAGGGAACTTTACACCTTCTTTCATCTTCCTGGAGCTGATTGTTGGCTGAGTCCTTGCCATTTTGGCTATTCTTCTATCCATTTGAATGGTAGTTTTTCGCTTTCTTCCACGTCTTTCACGTTTTGGTTGCCATTTTAAAGCATTTGCGATCATTTTAGCTGAGCAGCCTATCATTTTCTGCACTTCTTTATATGTTTTCCCCTCTCCAATCAACTTTTTAATCAAGGTATGCTGTTCTTCAGAACAATGTCTGGAACGACCCATTTTCCTCAGAATTTCAGAGAGAAATGCACTGTAACCAGCATGTACAACATTTGCTGCCTTCCTTCCTTAAATAAGAGCAATAATTGCCACCCGTTTTTCAAAGAATGAATGACCTCACTAATAGAACTCCACACTGCTATTATTTTGAACATAACTGTACATACATACACACACAGTTCGGTCCATACATATTTGGACAAAGGCACAATGTTCATACTTTTGGCTCTGTATGCCACCAGAAAAAATTAAAACGAAACAATCCAAATTCATTTCAAGTGCAGACTTTCAGCTTTAATTCAAGGGGTTAAACACATATCAAGTACAAGTTTTAGGAACTGCAACCATTTTTATACACAGTCCCTCCATTTTCAGGGGCTCAAATTTAATTGGACAAATGAATATAATGATAAATAAAATGTTCATTTGTAATATTTTTCCACAATTTGCATGGGCCATACCATCTGCAGGACCTTTCCTGGAGAGCTAGGTATACAAAGCATTGCAACAAATCTTGGCGCATAGGGATTAGTTTGGTAGGTCTGTGGGGATATTAGGAGCTTGAAATTGCACATGAAGACATGTCCTCCTCTGAGGACAACAAGCTCCACACCAATGAAGAAGGGGGAGGTGTTCCATAGTCCTATCCTAGGGTGACAGCACCGCTTCTCCATACACACTACACACAGTGCTCTCTGCCTGTGTTATCAGTTACATTGTTCATGGTTCTCTCTGTTGACTACAGAATACCTCCCCTCATCTTACAGAGGGAAGGAGAGGTAAGGTGTTTTGTAGTTCTTTCCTGGGGTGACAACACTGCTCCATCATAGATCTAGTATCTGCCTGTGCCGATTGTTCTCTCTGTGGTTCTTTCTGTATACTACACAACACCTCCCTCCTACAGTACAGTATCTACCTGTGCTGACTGTTCTCTCTGTAAACAGATTACCATCCTCATACAGTACAGTAGTATCTGCCTGTTATCAGTTACACTTTTCATGGGACTGGAGAGGGGAGATGTTTTATAGTCCTATCCTACGGTGACAACACTGCTCCATCATAGATACAGTAGTATCTGCATGTGATGACTGTTACAGTGGACTATAGAATACCTCCCCTTTTCTTACAGAGAAGAAAGAGGAGAGAGGAGTCCTGTAGTTCTATCCTAGGGTGACATATTTCTCTTCATTAGATACAGTGCACTCTGCCTGTGCTGTTATCAGGTACATTGCTCACAGTTCTCTCTTTGAACTATAGAATACCTTCCCTCATCTTACAAAAAAGAGGAGAGAGAGGTGCTCTGTAGTTGCATTCTAGGGAGACAACCTTTAAATACAGTCTCTTCTGCCTGTGCTGACTGTTATCAGTTACATTGTTCCTGGTGCGCTCTGTGGTCTACAGAATACCTTCCCTTTTCTTACAGAGAAGAGGGAGGAGAGAGGTGTCCTGTAGTTCTATCCTAGGGTGGACTATAGAATACCTCCCCTTTTCTTACAGAGAAGAAAGAGGAGAGAGGAGTCCTGTAGTTCTATCCTAGGGTGACATATTTCTCTTCATTAGATACAGTGCACTCTGCCTGTGCTGTTATCAGGTACATTGCTCACGCTTCTCTCTTTGGACTACAGAATACCTCCTCTCGTCTTACAAAGAAGAAGAGAGGCAGGTGCTCTGTAGTCGTATTCTAGGGAGACAACCTATAAATACAGTCTCTTCTGCCTGTGCTGACTGTTATCAGTTATATTGTTCCTGGTGCGCTATGTAGACTACAGAACACCTCCCTTCATATTACAGAGGCGGGGGACGTGTTCTGTCGTCCAATCTTAAGGTGACAATACCGTTTCTTCATAGATACTCGTGCTGTTATCAGTTACTAATGCAGCCATTTAGCTTGTCGCCTGCCTTTGCCCTTTAATAAAGCAGCACAGTGGCTAAATGGTTAGCACTTCTGCCTGGCAGCACTATGGTTGTCGATTCGAATCTCAACCACAGCATCACCTGCCTGGAGTTTGCTTGTTCTCCCTGTGCCTGCGTGGGTTTCCTTTGGGTACTCCCGTTTCCTCCCACAGTCCAAAGACATGCTGGTTGGTGAATTGGATCCCCCTTCTTTCATTTATTTATACTTATGGTGTAGCAGCGCACGAGTGCGAGTCACTTTATTTAATTGGCTCCTGTCTATATTGTCCCTAGTATGTGTATATATGAACGTGAGTTAGGGACCTCAGATTGTACACCCCTTGAGAGTTTGGGACCAGGGGTGGACTGACCATTCGAGCACTCGGGCACTGCCCGAGGGCCCGGGGTCAGTAGGGGGCCCCATGAAATGCCCCTGGTACCTTCTGTATCAGTGGTTCTCAACCTTCCTAATGCCGTGACCCTTTAATACAGTTCCTCATGTTGTGGTGACCCCCAACCATAAAATTATTTACCCAGTAATTATAATTCATGAGTGTTCTTTTACCTCCAATACTGCTGCTTTCAACACAGTAGCTGCTTTCAACACAGTAGCTGCTCTATACACATCAGAAATATGTGTTTTCTGATGGTCTTAGGGGACCCCTGTGAAAGGGTCGTTCGACCCCCAAAGGGGTCGCGACCCACAGGTTGAGAACCACTGTTCTATAGGCTTTTTTGGGTGTACTTTGAGTGTGGGCAAGGACACAGGGGCCCCATGATCCCCTATTGCCCGGGGGCCCCATGAGTTGTCAGTCCACCCCTGTTAGGGACTGATGTGAATGTGCAATATATATGTAAAGCACTGCGGAAATTGACGGTGATATACAAGTACCTGAAATAAACATGTGCTTCTCCACAAGGACAGTGAAAAGGTTAACCGTAGAACTCCTCCAATCAATGGTAGCACTCCGCACCTCCGAATATACCCCTCTATTAGCCAGACAGATTTCCACTTCTCTCCATTTAAACTCTATAATTATTTCCTGCCCCCTATTCCAATCCCAACACCTGAAGGCAGAACCTTCACCCAAGACATGAAGATGAATATTAGCCAACGTTCAATCTGAACTCCCGGTTCCCCTTGAATAAACACAAGGAACAAGAACGAGGGCGCCCTTGGCCTCCTGAACGAGGAGATATTAAACACAGATCTGTGTGTACGTTTGAGGAGCCTCCGCCCAGAGTTGCCCGGGGCCATGGAGACATGCTGCTAACGTTAAACGTCCTTCATTTCACAAGCCTGAACTCCTGACCTCTTGTCGGATGAGAAGATTGTTATAAAACGACACCATGTGAAAAGCTTCTGGAGGCCCGGGAGGACAGACCGGTTTGCTGCCTTCTCTTCCCAGACAGCTGTTGGGCAACCAGCAAGGGTGGAGGAGGGACGGTCAGAACATTGATCACTGAGGCAGAGTCATGTGGTAGGGCAAAACGTTCCCCGACGTTTCCACCCCACCCAACGTGTCACAGCTCACCTGAGACACCTGACAGCAAGTGACATCTCCGCTTCCCCGTGTCATTAGAACTGGTGACAGATGTCCCGCTTCGTACAGGATGAGCCCACATACTGCCCAAATTTGTTAGACGTGACAGGTCAAGTGTGTCACCTGCTGAACTTCGTCCTCTATCAGCTCCAAGGCAGATTTCAGAGTAGAAGGGCAGCTGTCCTTAGAGGGGAAAATGACTTTTTGAGAATATTTGAAACCAAATTAAAGTGAATCTGTAAAAACAACCCCATACCATGCAACAGATTTCTGAAAGAGTATCTGGGGTCAAAATACAATTTTTATATTCACAGAAAAAAATATTTGAGGGACACAGGAATTCAAATACGGTCAGTTAACCTGATGAAGTCATGTGACACGTGACGCAGCGCGCAGTACGGAAGCGTGGTGATGTCACTTCTGGTAGGTTGCCATTGTGGTACACCCAGTCTCTATTTTACATGCCGTTTATGGGTCATCTAAGCCCTTTATATGTGAGGGTTTCTCTATTGCTTTTATCTGAATTATTAAGAATTCTACACTATGGGAAGCTTTATGTTTTCTATTTCTTGAGCACATATCTGCCTGAGTGAGGTATTGAAGGGGACATATACCTCATGCCTATGGGAATATGCTGAACCTAATGGGCAGCACAATGGCTAAATGGTTAGCACTTCCACCTGGCAGTACTAGGGTCGTTTGTTCGAATCCCAACTACGGCACCACCTGCCTGGAGTTTGCATGTTCTCCCTGTGCCTGTGTGGGTTTCCTCCGGGTACTCCAGTTTCCTCCCACACTCCAAAGACATGCTAGTAGGTAATTGGGTCCTCTCTAAATTGGCCCCGCTGTATGAATGTAAGTTAGGGATCTTCGACTGTATGTCCCTTGAGGGTTAGGGACTGATGTGAATGTACAGTGTATATGTAAAGTGCTGCATTAAATTGATGGCACTATATAAGTACCTGAAATAAATAAAGCCTATGTTCACCCCCCCCCCTTTTTACTTACCTGGACCCTCATTAAATCCAGTGCTGTCCCTGTCTGCAGTTCTTCCCTCCCCTCATTTGTTTCAGGCTTTGCTAATGCAATGAGAGCCATTAACTTCCGTTGCCATCAATGAAAGGCATTGAAGAGGGAGCAGAGCACTGGTCTCTGTTCTGATATATGTGGCAGAGTGTGGGAAAAAGGAGGGGATGGAGATCCTATACAGGTCTCATCTATTTGGATATACTGTATATGGCATAGTGTGGGAGGGGGGGCTGCACTGGTCTTCTTTATTCTTTTTTTTTTTGGGGGGGGGGCTACACTGGCCTCATCTATTTTGATATGTATGGTGCAGAGTGAGAGGGGAGGGTTACCTTTGCTGTCTATTGTATTTTGACATATATTACAAAATACTCCCACAAATGCGGCCCATTAATTGCAAAAAAAAATAAAAAAAAAAAAGATTTCTTAATTTGCACACACAAAAAAGTCTTTCCTAACAAATTCATTCAAGACCATGTTGCAAAAATGAATACACCCCAATGACAGTCTTAGGAGCAAAGCTAAATTTTAGACAACAAAATCCTAATTAACAAGAAATCAACTACAGGTGAGTCTAATTATTCATTAAACCGGTGTCCAGCAGACAGGTGATTATGAAAGGGCGTTACTTAAAGAAAACCCCTCCCATTTCATGCTGTCAGCAATGGCACCTCATGGAAGAGAAATGTCAGAAGGCCTGAGAAATAATTTCATTACACAAGAAAGGTGAAGGATACAAGAAGATCAGCAAAGCTTTACTTATTAGTCAGAATACTGTAGCAAAAGTGACACAATAATTTAACAAAGATGGAACTGCAACCATCTCACAGAGACATTCAGGCCATCCACAGAAGTTAACACCTCGACAGGAGCGCCTTCTGATGAGAAGGGTTGAAGAAAATTGCCATGCAAGTTCACTGCAGTTAGCTAAAGAAGAAAGCTAAACTGGCGGGATTGTTAGTGACAATACGACGTACACTGCAGAGGAATGGCATGTATGGGTGTAATCCATGAAGGAAGCCTATCCTAAAGTCCCCCTAGAATTTGCCAGGGCCCATGCTGAAAAAGTAGAAGACTACTGGGACTCTGCACTCTGGAGTAATGAGACCAAGATAAATGTTTTTGGAACTGATGGCTTCAAAACTGTATGGCGTTGCAAAGGTGAGGAGTACAAAGAAAAATGCATGGTGCCTTCAGTGAAACATGGTGATGGCAGTGTCCCTCTGTGGGGCTGCATGAGTGCTGCTGGTGTCAGGAAGCTGCATTTCACTGATGGTATCATGAATTCACAGATGTACTGCTCTATATTGAAAGAGAAGATGCTACCATCACTCCGTGCCCTTGGTCATCGTACACATTTCCAGCATGACAATGATCCAAAACACACATCTAAGGCCACTCTTGCATTTCTGAAGAACAACAGGGTGAAAGTGATTCAGTGGCCAATTATATCTCCTGATCTGAACCCAATCCAACACCTATAGGGAATTCTGAAGAGAAAGGTTGAGCATCACTCTCCATCCAGCATCCAGGCTCTAAAAGTGGTCATTCTTGAAGAATGGAAAGAGATCGATGTTGCAATATGTCACCAATTTGTTCATTCCATGCCTAGAAGACTTGGTATTGTCCTTACAAATAATGGAGGTCATACAAAATACTAGAGATGGAGTAATTTTTGTTGTGGGGCGGATTCATTTTTGCATCAACTAATTTGAGTGAAACTGAATATTTTGTAATCAAACTTATATTATCAACCTTACTTTCATGTAATGAGCTAAACAAATCTCGGTATTGTCAAGATTTTGGAAATTATTCATTCAGATATTAAAATCTTACATTTCAAAAAAGGGTGTACTCATTTATGCGGAGCACTGTATACAGTACAGTGTGGGAGAAGGACCCTACACTAGTGTCTTCTATTCTGATACATATGGCACAGTCTGGAAGGGGGCCCCTACACTAGTGTCTTCTATTCTGATACATATGGCACAGTCTGGAAGGGGGCCCCTACACTAGTGTCTTCTATTCTGATACATATGGCACAGTCTGGAAGGGGGCCCCTACACTAGTGTCTTCTATTCTGATACATATGGAACAGTCTGGAAGGGGGCCCCTACACTGGTCTCATGTATTCGAATATATACGGCACAGTGTGGGATGAAAGGGGGCCCTACACAGAACTCATCTATTCTGATATGTACGGCACAGTGTGGGAGGGGGGACCCTACACAGATCTCATCTATTCTGATACATAAGACCTAGGACAGTCCCCCCCTCCCCCCAAATATGTTTGTGACACCAGTGGTGATTATGTCGGAGCCGAGACACTAAACATGTCACTCAGTCATCACTACAGGCAGCCAGCCGCTTCATACTGAACTATAATTACCGCAGGATAATTGCATCATTGCTAGTGCGTTTAAGAGCACTTGTCAGTAGGGCCCGGGGCCAAACACAGAGGAGCTGCAGAATTATCCTCCCCTCATAATTACACCCCCGCCATGTCTTGTGCACACATCTTAATGGACTCATAAAAAAGGAAGGAAGGGGGGGGGTAAAAATTGAGCCCCAACTTTTATGACCTCCTTAACCCTCCAGACAGTTCCGAGCCACAGCTGGGGAAGGGGGTGGGGGGAGGAGTGCAGAAAGTTAGGTGCAATTGCTACCTGTATTCTGGGACTTGCATAACCCCCACCACCAGGTTACGTAGCAAGGGTGCTGAAATCTCGTTTGTAAATGTCTTCTTGGCCTTGGACATATGTAGATCTTTGACTTGAAATGGAAACTTTTTTTATTACTCATTTCCAGTCGTATAAGCTCTAAAGTACTTTCGAATCTCTTTTATTACGGCCCTATTGCACCTCAACAAAATACTGATTCAGACCATATTTCACAGCAAGAGATCCCCAATAGCAAACCACAGCACACCATAGATCTCCAGAATGGGTCCAAAAAACTGTATTCAGTGATCACATTGTTACAGCAGAAGCAACATTTCAGAGACTTTCAGGACCACTCATCAGTTATGACTGATGAAGGGGTCCCGAGAGGCTTCCGAACATTGTTTCGGCTGTAACAATGTGATTACTGAATAAAGTTTTGGACACATTCTGGAGAACCATGGTGTGCTGGTGATGGTCTTTTGCCATAAAGAGAACCTGTCACCTGTCCAATGGCATTACATAAAGGGGCTTGTTAGTCCTCCTAAGATAGCAAAAAAGTTAAAAAATAAAAATAAGTGTTAAAGTGAAATTAAACACCACTATTTTATTTTCTTAAAGGACTCCCCCAAGAGTGGTTAGCCATAATGTACTAGTTTGCACAGAATATTAGCACATTATGGCATTCTTACCTGTAAACTGACCCTATTCAGAGCTACGCTCTTAGTGCTCCTGGTGGTCATGGGCTCTTTCGACTTCTCCTGGTCTCCCTTCTGGAATCAACCTGTTTATCTGTTTGAATAACCAGGCTGTGAAAACGTCACTCCCAGGCATGTGCACAGGAGACATGTCATCTCAACACAGAGTGATAGTGTAAATGTATGCTGAGCTGATTCTGTCAAACTTCAGACTTGTCAGCCATTTTTAAGACTTTAGTTTCAATTCCAATTATAAAATAATATAAAATATAAAAATGTAAAAAACACCCCCCACCCCAATCAAAGTGTGAAGCGTAGGGCAAGCACATGAATGTAAAACATAAACTGTGCTACATGTGTGATATATCGCCGCGAACGTGACAACAGTAATAATTCTAGGGAAATAATTCACAATTAAATCTAAACTGATAATCTGTTATTTTAAAGGCTTGATATGTTTGGTATCTATTTAATATCATTTGATATAAAAAAAATTACAACTACCGCCATTTGATTCTTCCGAGTCTAGGCTTTTAGAAAATGTATTATTATTATTATACAGGATTTATATAGAGACAACAGTTTGCTCAGTGCTTTACAATATAACAGGAGACAATACAGCAACAATACAGTTCAATACAAGAGGGTTAGGAGGGCCTGATCCTGGGAGCTTACAATCTAAGACGGAGGGGCTAGTGGTACAAAAGGTAATAACTGTGGGGGATAGACTGGTAGGAGGAAGAGAAGATTCCATTATTAGCTGAAGGCAGGATAGACTTCCCTGAAGAGATATGTTTTCAGGGATCGCCTAAAAGTGAGCAGAGTAGGCGATAGTCTGATAAATTGGGGTAGAGAGTTCCAGAGGATGGGGGAGGCTCTGGAGAAGTCCTGGAGACGAGCATGGAAGGAGGAGACAAGGGAGCTAGAGAGTAGGAGGTCTTGCGAGGAGTGGAGAGTACGATTTGGGTGATATTTGGAGATTGGTGATGTAATTTTTGGCAGATTTATAAATGGTTTTATATGTTATTGTTTTGAATTTTATTCTTTGGGCAATGGAAAGCCAGTGGAGGGATTGACAGAGAGGGATGGCAGATACAGAACGGTTAGTAAGGTGGATGAGTCTGGCAGCAGCATTCATGATAGACTGAAGAGGGGATAGCCTGCGATGAGGTAGGCCAATGAGGAGGGAGTTACAATAGTCAAGGCGTGATATAACAAGGGAGTGAATAAGTTGCTTAGTAGTTTCCGAGGTTAAGAACGGGCGTATCTTGGAGATGTTGCGGAGGTGAAGTCTACAAGGTTTGGACAGCGATTGGATTTGGGGCTGAAAGGACAGATGGGAGTCTAGGATTACACCTAGTACCCTGGCATGAGGGGACTGATAGTTGTATTGTTGATCTTGATGGAGAAGTCAAGGGATGGGGAAAGGGCTTGAGGGAATACTAAGAGCTCAGTTTTGGAAAGATTGAGTTTGAGGAAGTGGAGTGACATCCATGCCGATATGTCGCTTAGTAGGTTAGTAATGCGAGAGGAGACTGAAGGGGTGAGGTGTAGAAAGATAGATTTGTGTGTCATCAGCATAGAGATGGTACTTAAAGCCATGGGAGTTTATCAAGTGACCAAGGGAGGAGGTGTAGATGGAGAAGAGAAGGGGTCCAAGGACAGAACCTTGAGGGACACATACAGAAAGAGGAAGTGGAGAGGAGGAGACTGAGTTATAGGTAACGCTGAAGGAGAACTGCAATAGGTAGGAGGAGAACCAGGACAGAGAAGTCTCGGAGGCCAAGAGAGTGGCGTTTTTGAGGAGGAGGGGATAGTCAACTGTATCAAAAGCCGCAGAGAGGTCAAGTAGTAAGAGTATAGAGTAGTGGCCATTGGTTTTAGCAGTTAGTAAATCATTAGTGAGTTTTAGTAGGGCAGTTTCACTGTAGTGAGCAAAAGCCGGACTGTAAAGGGTCAAGAAGGTTGTTGTCAGTGAGGTGGGAGCTCAGGCGATTGTAAACTAAACGTTTTAAGAGTTTAGAGGTAAACAGGAGTAGGGAGATGGGTCTTAAGTTGTTCAGGTTGGTAGGGTCCAGCGAGGACTTAAGAAAACATATACTTGTTTGGGGGATTATTAATACTAATTCATAGAACCTTACTCAAAACGGCAATATATAAAATTGTATTTGATCCATGCAAGTTTCTCAAAATCATAATTTTGTCCAACTGGAAATACTAGTTACAAATTACACTAGATAGAAAATAGTTAAGTAGAACTGGTAGTTAATTATGTCTAATTGGATAAACTATGCTTTGAGAAATGTATTTAATTGATAATTGTAACCAAATTTTTTATGTATTTAGTAATTATATGTAGTAACAAAAAAAGAAAAGAAAAATTAACTCCTTTGCTGCCACCACCATATGGCATACGCCGGCAGTACCAGGGGAAGGGGGGGTTGCACTTTCCTGGCTGCCACAAACCAACAACTGCCCAATCACTACCACACACCTCTGCTACATCTGAACCCCCCTCTCCGTACCCCTGTTAGCAACCCACCATGATTTCTGTGCTTTCATTTGAGGACCAGGAAGTGGCATGGTGGGTGCTGCCAAGTAGAGGGGATGTAGACCGGCAAACATCTATTCGCCAATCTCCCCTACCTGCAGGGTATGACCAATCAGCCTCCCGGTTGTGGCAGTAAATGTGATATATAGACACTGAGGGATCCAGCGCTCTTGAAATATTATTAAAGTTCTCATAGTCATGACCTGGATAAAAATGAGTCACATTTTAGGAGTCACTTGTGCAGAATGCAAAATATTTCTAAGGATTCAAAATATTTTAAGCAACCACAAGAACTCCTTTCCTGATGTGTTTTGGGTTTATTCAGTTAAAGTGGTTGTAAAGCCTGAAGGTTTTTTACCATACCTTCTCCCCCCACAGGCTCCCCTAATATTTACTCAAGCCTGATCCAGCAATGTGCACATTCCAGCTCTCTGCCTCCTCATTTGCTCAGAGACAGCAACAGGAGCCATTGGCTTCACTGTGGTCAATCAAAGTCAAGGAGGAAGGAGTAGGGGCAGTTCCAAGCCTGGTTCTGTGTTTCTTATGGACACACAGAGCAGGACTCGGGAGCGAGCACACACGAGTGCCCCCACAGCAAACAGCTAGCTATGGGGGCATTTGGCAGGGGGGAGCTGGAGGACCTAAGAAGCTGCTTTTGCAAAACCCTTGCACAGAGCAATCAAGTATAACTTGTTTGTTAAAAAATAAAAAACAAAAAAAAAACAAAAAAAACAAGCCTTTAGTATCGTTTTAAAGCCTTTCATAAAAGGATGGTATATTGGGCATTCTAAAGATGCTGTCACTTCATTGCCCTATAATTACAAACCCCTGAATGAGAATTATCATACTGGTGGAGGGGCACTGAGATCCGTGGTGCCAAACTTTGGGGCCTTTGGTACCTATATTTTGGTCTAGCAGCACTGATCTGTAGAGGGGCTGTAAAGTCAGTGATCTTTAGCAGTCTCATGTAGCATATCTGTGTCTCTAACATTCTTCTGCAAAGTATCTCCAGCCTTCAACTACACATGTAGCATGTTCCCAGTTCTCTAACAATCCAATATAGCTCTACATATAGTGAAGGAAATAAGTATTTGATCCCCTGCTGATTTTGAATGTTTGCCCACTCACAAAGAAATGATCAGTCTAAAAATCGAATG
This sequence comes from Staurois parvus, assembly GCF_062004578.1. Classification (NCBI taxonomy): domain Eukaryota; kingdom Metazoa; phylum Chordata; class Amphibia; order Anura; family Ranidae; genus Staurois; species Staurois parvus. Next base: position 2,233,354 of record NW_028318249.1, on the reverse strand, counting down.
GTAGGTGTATTATAACACAGGGACAGAATAGCAACAAAAAATTCAAAAGAAATGCATGTCTAACAAATGATGCACTGATCTGCATGGTCATGAGGGAAATAAGTATTTGATCCCCTTCACAAAACATGACTTAGAACTTGGTGGCAAATACCTTGCTGGCAATCACAAAGGTCAGACATTTCCTGGAGATGGCCACTAGGTTTGCACACATCTCAGGAGGGATTTTGGCCCACTCCTCTTGGCAGATCCTCTCCAAGTCATAAAGGTTTGGTGGCTGACGTTTGGCAACTCAAACTTTCAGCTCCCTCCACAGATTTTCAATTGGATTAAGGTCTGGAGACTGGCTAGGCCACTCCAGGACCTTAATGTCCTTCTTCTTGAGCCACTCTTTTGTTGCCTTGGCCGTGTGTTTTGGGTCATTGTCATGCTGGAACACCCATTCCCGACCCATTTTCAATGACCAGGCTGAGGGAAGAAGGTTCTCACCCAAGATTTGATGGTACATTACCCCGTCCATCATCCCTTTGATGTGGTGCTGTTGTCCTGTCCCCTTAGCAGAAAAACACCCCCAAAGCAGAATGTTTCCACCACCATGTTTGACAGTTGGGATGGTGTTCTTGGGGTCATAGGCAGCATTTCTCCTCCTCCAAACATGGCGAGTTGAGTTGATGCCAAAGAGCTCGATTTTGGTCTCATCTGACCACAACACTTTCAACCAGTCCTCCTCTGCATCATTCAGATGTTCAGTGGCAAACTTCAGATGGGCCTGGACATGTGCTTTCTTGAGCAGAGGGACCTTGCGGGCACTGCAGGATTTCAATCCTTGTCGGCGTAGTGTGTTACCAATTGTTTTCTTGGTGACTGTGGTCCCAGCTGCCAGGAGATCGTTGACAAGATCCTCACGTGTAGTTTTGGGATGATTCCTCACTGTTCTCATGATCATTGACACTCCACAAGGTGAGATCTTGCATGGTGCACCAGACCTAGGGAGACTGACAGTTGTTTTGTGTTTCTTCCATTTGTAAATGAGTGCACAACTGTTGTCATCTTCTCACCAGGCTGCTTGGCGATAGTTTGGTAGACCTGTCCAGCCTTGTGTAGGTCTACAATCTTGTCCCTGACATACTTGGACAGCTCTTTGGTCTTTGCCAGGATGGAGAGCTTGGAATCTGATTGTTTGATTGCTCCTGTGGACAGTTGTCTTTTATACAGGTAACAAAATGAGATTAGCAGCACTCCCTTTAAGAGACTGCTTCTAACCTCAGCTTGTTACCTGTATGAAAGACACCTGGTAGCCAGAAATCCTGCTGAATGATAGGGCATCAAATACTTATTTCCCATTTGTTAGACATGTATTTCTTTTGAAATTTTTGTTGCTATTCTGTCTCAGTGTTACAATAAACCTACTATTCGATTTTTAGACTGATCATTTCTTTGTGAGTGGGCAAACATTCAAAATCAGCAGGGGATCAAATACTTATTTCCTTTACTGTATACTGAATATTATGTACAGGGTCTCCAAGACATGTCTGGGCTACAGTTAAGGCCATTCATGTCTAGAAAGTTGACCACTGATATAGGTGATGAAGTTCAAGTGTTGGGAGAACTGGATTCATGAAGGCATGTACCTAGAGATTGAACCAGTAGCTCCCCAAGTCATGAACATAAAAACTCTGGTCATTCCCCACAGCTTCCCAGTTCATCAACGATGAAAGCTCTTTATCGGTCTGGAGGAAAATACTTGGCTGAAGTGAACCCATCACAAGTACACCAGCCATTCCCCACATGCACATACAAATCAGCCTATCGCTTCTATTAAAGCTCTCCATCCATCTTAATTGGTCTGTGGAATACACCTGCTAAAGTGAACCTGTCATGGGTACATGACTTAGCTAAAGTGAGCACATCACATGAACACAGGTCATTCCCTGCAGGACATGACCAATCAGCTTCCCAGTTCCAGAAATGAAAGCACTCGATTTTCATTGGGCTGAATAATGGACTTGGTGAAAATAAACCTGTCACATAAACATTGGCCATTCCCCAAAGGCACATGACCAATCAGTCCCTCGGTTCCATAAATAAATGCTCTCCATCTATTTAGGTTTGCGGAATGAACTTGGCTGAAGTCAATCTCTACACAACACAAGGGAAGGACTTACCTTTAGCAAATTTCATGTAATGCACCCGCTTCTTGGAGGACTTGGACTTTTTTTCCAGGCTGAAGGATTTTTGGCTGTCATTGGTGGGAGAATCTAAAAGATAAGAAATGTTTTGTTAATTTTTTACATCCCCAGAGAGGAACATACTAAGGATTTCTATGGTACCACCTATATAACAACTTAGATACCTCCTTACAACTCCAATGTCAATCCCCTCCCCCTCGTCTATGATACATATGTTCCACATTATTACATTCAGAGATACCTGAAAAAAAAGGAAAAACTCAAAATGACATGCCCTATCCAGTCTTTGATCACAGGTGATGGGCAGGGAACAGCTTCCTCAATGACGCGACCAGCAGAAAAAAGGTGTGTGATAAATGTGTGTCTGGGCATAGCCAGTGAGGCAAGTCAATTGGGCCACAGGGGTTTGACCATTCCATTCTTTTCCCCTATAACATAGTCGGAAATGGGTGGGAAGCAGCAGAAAACAGCTTCTTCATTGAAGAGAGGAGCGCACTGAAGAAAGGACTACATGTCCCATAGTGCCTTGCACCATCAACAGCGGTGAACATGTGATAGGTATTTGTCTGGGTGTAACCACAGTGAGTGGAGTCAATTAAGCCACAAAGATGTGACCATTTCAGTCTATCTCCCCTCTAGATAGCTTTCAATAGGTAGGGAGAAGCAAACAAGAGAGGGTCACAATAAACAAGGGACTATATGTCCCATAATACCATATACCACGGGGGGGGGGCCATGGGACAAGTATGCTCCACAAGCAGGGCCCTCCTATTCCTTCTGTACTGAAATGTATTGTAATTGTACTGTCTCCCTTATATTGTAAAGCGCTGCGCAAACTGTTGGCGATATAGAAATCCTGTATAATAATAATAAAAGTATGTGCCTATGTGTAGCCACAGTGATCAGGCCACAAGGATGTAACCATTTCAATTTATCCCTCCCTTCCCCCTGCCTCTAGATAGCTGCCAATGGGACACCCTGAACATGGGACTACATGTCCCATAGTGCCTTGCACCATCAGCAGCAAGAAGCATGCAACAACATGCAGTAGGAGACGCCAGCACTTACAGACAGAGAGGAGATGGTAACACCTGGGACTACAGTGGCCCAGCTTAGCCACTTAAGAAGCAGGCTTTTGCTGGCACTTTTCGTTTATATGTAACAATCAGTTGTTAGAACCCCCAAACAATATATAATTTTTTTTTAAAGCAGAGGCCCTACAGAATAAATAGGTGGGTTTTTCAAGTTTTTATGTCACATGGTGGCAAAAACTCTTTTTTTTCAATTTTAATGCAAAAAAACATAATACATAACCCAAGTTTTTGTAAAAATATAAAAGATGATGTTACGCCAGGTCAATAGATAAACATGTCACGCTTTAAAATTGTGAAAATTTACAGCAACAAACAACATCAATTTTACTATCCATAGACCATACTTTAAAAGCCTTTACAGGTCACCACTTTAGATTTAACAAGGACGTCTGGTGCTAGAATGACTGCCAATGATCTGACGTTCATTTTTTTTTTTTTTTTTTAATTTCATGTTTTCTTTTCTTTTTTTTTCTACACTATCCCCTTTAAAAAAAAAAAAAAAAATGAAATTTTTTGATCACTTATATTGCGGTCACAAAGAACGTAAACATCCCTTGTGACAGCAATAGGCCTGTGACAGGTACACTTTATGGAGAGATCTGGGGTCAATAGGACCCTGAATCCCTCCTCAGTCCTTAAAATCATTCAATCACACCAAGATTGGTATGATCGAATGCTTTTATTTTTTATAAATGGCACCATGTATTTCTGAGTAAACCAGAAGTGATGTCAGGTCATCCCTTCGGATTTACTATTAACAGAGCCAAACAAAGTCAACCTGGCCTTTGTTCAGCTCCGTAACCAGCCAGCGGTAGGGTTTGCTGGTCTGGACTCCTGTTGGGGGTACACATCCCCTCCTGTTGCTTGTAATAGCAATCAAGTGGATAGTTAGAAACTCCAATCCCTATTACAAGAAAGCTGACCGTCGGCACTAAAAAAAAAGGACTGGATGGATGCCTGCAGCTGCAGGCAGCATCCAGGCACAACTACTTGAAGTCCAGTAATGTACCGGGTACGTGACTGGTCAGAAAGTGGTTAAAAGGGCAAGCTTCATAGTCACATAGTTAGTCTGGCTGAAAAAAAGACAAAAGACCATCCAGTTCAACCATTTAAAAAAAAAAAAAGTTATAATCCTATACCTACAGTTGATCGAGAGGAAGGCAAAAAAAAAGCCCAACAAAAAATGATCCAACTTGCTCCTGCAGGGAAAAAAATTCCTTCCTGATCCCCTGAGAGGCAATCGGATATTCCCTGGATCAACTTTACCTATAAATGTTAGTATCCAGTTATATTCTGTGTATGCGAGAAAGAATCCAGGACTTTTTTAAAGCAATTCATAGAGCTGGCTAGAAACAACACTTGAGGGAGTCTATTCCCCGTTTTCACAGCTCTCACTGTGAAGAAACCTTTCCGTGTTTGGAGATTAAATCTCTTTTCCTCCAGACGTAAAGAGTGTCCCCTTGTCCTCTGTGATGACCTCAGGGTGAATAACTCTACACCGAGTTCACTATATGAACCACTGATGTATTTATACATGGAGATCATACCCCCCCCTTATGTATTATACATGGAGATCATATCCCCCCTTATGTATTATACATGGAGATCATATCCCCCCTTATGTATTATACATGGAGATCATATCCCCCCCTTATGTATTATACATGGAGATCATATCCCCCCTTATGTATTATACATGGAGATCATATCCCCCCTTATGTATTATACATGGAGATCATATCCCCCTTATGTATTATACATGTTGATCATATCCCCCCTTATGTATTATACATGGAGATCATATCCCCCCTTATGTATTATACATGGTGATCATATCCCCCTTATGTATTATACATGGAGATCATATCCCCCCTTATGTATTATACATGTTGATCATATCCCCCCTTATGTATTATACATGGTGATCATATCCCCCCTTATGTATTATACGTGGAGATCATATCCCCCCTTATGTATTATACGTGGAGATCATATCCCCCCTTATGTATTATACGTGGAGATCATATCCCCCCTTATGTATTATACATGGTGATCATATCCCCCCTTATGTATTATACGTGGAGATCATATCCCTCCTTATGTATTATACGTGGAGATCATATCCCCCCTTATGTATTATACGTGGAGATCATATCCCCCCCTTATGTATTATACATGGAGATCATATCCCCCCTTATGTATTATACATGGTGATCATACCCCCCTTATGTATTATACATGGTGATCATATCCCCCCTTATGTATTATACATGGAGATCATATCCCCCCTTATGTATTATACATGGAGATCATATCCCCCCTTATGTATTATACATGGAGATCATATCCCTCCTTATGTATTATACGTGGAGATCATATCCCCCCTTATGTATTATACGTGGAGATCATATCCCTCCTTATGTATTATACGTGGAGATCATATCCCCCCTTATGTATTATACATGGTGATCATACCCCCCTTATGTATTATACATGGTGATCATATCCCCCCTTATGTATTATACATGGAGATCATATCCCCCCTTATGTATTATACATGGAGATCATATCCCCCCTTATGTATTATACATGGAGATCATATCCCCCCCTTATGTATTATACATGGTGATCATATCCCCCCTTATGTATTATACATGGAGATCATATCCCCCCCTTATGTATTATACATGGTGATCATATCCCCCCCTTATGTATTATATATGGTGATCATATCCCCCCCTTAATCTCTTCTTCTCAAGAGAGAATAAATTCAGTTCCTCTAATCTTTCCTCATAGCTGATCTCCTCCATGCCTCTTATCAGTTTGGTTGCCCTTCTCTGTACTTTCTCCAGTTCCCCAATGTTCTTTTTGTGAATTGGTGCCCAAAACTGAACAGCATATTCCAGTGCAGTAGGTCATATCTTTAGGCAAGCAGGTGGCGTAGAAGGTGGAAGATCATGGAATAGTGGTGTCTTCATGTCACTGCATAAAGCTAGTTTTTGCAAAAACGTACACATGGACGATTGGAGTGCTGGCTTAGATTATATTTTATGTATGGATTTATTCATTTTATCAACCGTTGATGCCTATATTTGCATGATCTCACGTGGTACACATAGACAATTTAAGTAATTGGGAGTGTAATTATATAAAATTGTTTTCATTTCACTTTATTTATGTTGGTAGATTGTTAACATATAAAATTGGTGGCAAGAGTCAATATAGGGAAAACAAGATATATACTTGGATACATTTATGGTATTAAACATATTTTTATATTTGGGAAGGAACAGGTCACACATTATTTGATGTCGCACATACATGGTAATCATACAGGAGGCTGTTCTGCACTTTATTTCTGGTCTGGAGCACGAGACAAGTGTTTGAGTGTAGTCACAGTGAGGAGAGCCATCTTAGACACAAGGACATGTCTGTTTCAGTCTTTCCTCCCTCTAAAATAGCTGGCAATGGATGGAGAGCAGCTTGTTCAATGATCAGGAGAGCGCTGAACCAGAGACTACATGTCCCATTGTGCCTTGCGCCACCAGCAACAAGAGACATACAACAAGGGGGCCCCACTTGTCCAAGGGGGTGCCACAGCAAGACCTCAAGGACCTAAGCATGTCAATATTTCCCCAATCTAACATAGTCAGCGATGGGTAGGGAGCAGAGGCAAGGGCAAACAGCTTTTTCAAATGAAGAGAAGAGCGCACTAAACGAGGGACTACATGTCCCATAGTACCTTGCTCCATCAGCAGTGAGAGGTGTATGACAAGTGTGTTGTCTGGGTGTAGCTACAGTGAGGTGAGCCGTTTGGGTTGCAAAGACGTCTGAATAGACATTGCCATCACCCACTATCTGGGTGGTGAACCTACAGTACCCTATAACACCCAGGTAGTCTGGAGACCCAGATTAGGCGGCAAAGACAGGAAAAGGGCCATGTGATGCCAATGTTTGGAATAAGGAGCAGAAAAGCTAGATCATGTTGTCACAAACAGTGGTCCATGACTTAATATATTAAAAGGGCAACAAGGCCATGGTGACACCAACCAATTAAAATTTTTCCAATGGCCCCCTTCACATCATTTGACGGGTTGTCTAGGGTTCATCTTTGAAGGAAAACCACTAAACACAGATGAAATACAAACACAGGAGCAGCTTTACCTTCCAAAGGATTTGCATTTCTGCCCATCCTGTCCCGAGATTTTTAAAAACAGCACTGCCAGGTTTGGGGCCTGACTTTTCCAAAGCACCGTTTAAATGTTCTTTTTTTTTCTAACTACAAACATGTTATACTCACCTGCTCTGTGCAGGTCCTGATCCTCCTCCTTCTCGGGTCACCCGCCTGCAATTTTGGCTCCTCCTCTTATTAGTGTGCCCCCATAGCAAGCAGTTTGCTATGGGGGCACACAGTATCTGTGCGCTCCCGAGCTGTGTGTCTATGAAGCCACACTCCATAGACACACACACAGAGCAGGACTTAGCCCTGTCCCCCTCTTCCTCCTCCTCACTGAATTTGATTGACAGCAAGTCCTGTGTGAAGAGGATGAGATGGGAGAAGAGATGTAGCTGTGCACAGCCCTGGATCTACTTTTCCTTCTCTTCCCCCTCACACAGGGAAGAGGGAGCACAGAGAAATAAATGTTTTTTACCTCAATGCAAGTAATGCATTAAAAGGTAAAAAATGTTTTTAGTGCTAGTATCACTTTAAGTAATGGAGCCTGGTCACCTCCCTGCTCCCAGCCTGCGATTGGACAGTTAAGGACCAGCAGAAAAAAATAAGACCTCTATTGTCTTGTGCTTTTTGTGCCCCTGATTGTCCCAAGTGCTGCCCCTCCCCCTCCCTAGTCTCCTCAATGACATCTCTAAAGATACACTATATTGCAAAAAAGTACTGGTCGGCCTGCCTTTACACACACATGAACTTTAATGGCATCCCAGTCTTAGTCCGTAGGGTTCAATATTGAGTTGGCCCCGCCCTTTGCAGCTATAACAGCTTCAACTCTTCTGGGAAGGTCGTCCACAAGGTTTAGGAGGGTGTCTATGGGAAGGTTTGACCATTCTTCCAGAAGCACATTTGTGAGGTCAGCCACTGATGTCGGGGGAGGAGGCCTGGCTCACAGTCTCCGCTCTAATTCATCCCAAAGGTGTTCTATGATGCTAAAATGTCTTGGTATACTGATGCCTTAAGAGTTCCCTTCACTAGTGTTTGGGGGTCGTCTGACAAACTGTCTCCGCCCACTAGACCCAAAAAGAACAATCTTACTTTCATCAGTCCACAAAATGTTGCGCCATTTCTCTTTAGGCCAGTCAATGTGCTCTTTGGCAAATTGTAACCTCTTCAGCACACATCTTTTTTTCAACAGTGGGACTTTGCGGGGGCTTCTTGCAGATAGCTTGGCTTCACATAGGCGTCTTCTAATTGTAACAGTCCTCACAGGGAACTTTACACCTTCTTTCATCTTCCTGGAGCTGATTGTTGGCTGAGTCCGCACCATTTTGGCTATTCTTCTATCCATTTGAATGGTAGTTTTTCGCTTTCTTCCACATCTTTCAGGTTTTGGTTGCCATTTTAAAGCATTTGCGTTCATTTTAGCTGAGCAGCCTATCATTTTCTGCACTTCTTTATATGTTTTCTCCTCTCCAATCAACTTTTTAATCAAGGTACGCTGTTCTTCTGAACAATGTCTGGAACGACCCATTTTCCTCAGAATTTCAGAGAGAAATGCACTGTAACCAGCATGTACAACATTTGCTGCCTTCCTTAAATAAGGGCAATAATTGCCACCTGTTTTTCAAAGAATGAATGACCTCACCAATAGAACTCCACACTGCTATTATTTTGAACATGCCCCTTTCAATGAGTGATTCAATTACACAGAATCAGCAGCATGCATGTCATGACTGTTGGGTCTGTTGGATTTCTATTACTCTACTACACCTGCTAGTAAATTATTTGCCATGTAGGAATATCATTTCTACCAAAAAGAGTGATTGATCCGGTTAGTGATGTCTGACTGCTATTATTTTGAACATAACTGTACATACATACACACACAGTTCGGTCCATACATATTTGGACAAAGGCACAATGTTCATACTTTTGGCTCTGTATGCCACCAGAAAAAATTAAAATGAAACAATCCAAATTCATTTGAAGTGCAGACGTTCAGCTTTAATTCAAGGGGTTAAACACATATCAAGTACAAGTTTTAGGAACTGAAACCAGTGTGTGTGTGTGTGTGTGTGTGTGTGTGTGTGTGTGTGTGTGTGTGTGTGTGTGTGTGTGTGTGTGTGTGTGTGTGTGTGTGTGTGTGTGTGTGTGTGTGTGTGTGTGTGTGTGTGTGTGTGTGTGTGTGTGTGTGTGTGTGTGTGTGTGTGTGTGTGTGTGTGTGTGTGTGTGTGTGTGTTAAAATTTTCCCCATTCTGCATATCCATGCACACAAAAAATATTTTTATATTACTATTGATAATGGCCTATGGCCACATCACCCTGAATGTGCCTGATGTCGTCTGATAATAGTAATGGATGATGATCATATTAATATTTTATGATTACTACTGTAACAATACAATATAAAATATTATATTAACAATATAACTACATATGATTATTATACAGGATTTATATAGCGCCAACAGTTTGCTCAGCGCTTTACAATATAACGGAAGACAATACAGTTCAATACAAGAGGGATAGGAGGGCCTGATCCTTGGAGCTTACAATCTATTAATACTCTAAGGGCCCATTCACACCAGAAACTGTAAGTAACTGCATGTTTTTTCCTTGTATCGATGCATACATTTGATGCACGTTTTACATGGAGTTGACATGTGTTTTTCTAAATGCATTTGTCCTTTGAGGTCACTTCTTTCTTTGAGCTTCTATGTGCATTGTGATGTGTTGCAGTACGTTTTTGCACACTTGCGGTACAGAAAAAAAAAATGCAGTATGCTGTACTTTTCTGCACTGCAATGCAGTGAACTATGCCTATAGGATAGCCTGGATTTTGGGTTGTCTATGCAGGGAGTGCAGTCCAAAAAATGCATTAAACTGCAGCCAACTGTTGTCCACTGCATTCGGTGTGAAAGGGCCCTAATGAAAATACTAATGTTACTACGAATAATAAAGAATAGCAGGGATAAATAACAATGTACCGGAACGTGACAGCTTGTGAAATGCAAACTACTCTCACACATGGACAGTGGGGTGAAGGTCAATCAAGTAGTATTTTAAGAACACTCAAGGTGTTTCAGTATGCAGCTGTGTATGAGAATTGCTCATTCCTAGTTCACAAATTGTCCTGAAAAGTTATGCGTTTTGTAACGTAGATAAAGTGTACAGCAACACTGCCACCCAATGGACTATAGACAGAACTGCTATTTGGCATAATTTGTCGCTTTGGCGTCATATAGGATCAAAAATGTCCCTCCCCCCCCAAAACAAATAGTGAGGTCCGGTGGACACAGGTGACAGATCACATTAAGGTGTGTTTTTGGGGAGGGGGTACATCACAGGAAATCCATCCAGAACAGCAAACTATCACTAAAGGCAATAGTACTGGATGGATTGGAGAGGGATTAGAAGCCTTCAGGTTTTTATTGCTGTCTGTGATTCCCGTTAAGGGGATTCACCCTCTTTGAGTACTGTTATCACCGAAAATGAATAGAAAAGAAAAAAAACAAAACACAAAATTTGGGTAGTCACCAGAACAGGAATATCTGGAAAATCTTCCAATGGGGACACTAGTTCTGTATTCCCTCACTCTGGAGGGACTTCCTGTTTTGGCTGTGGGACAGGAAGTGAAGGGAAATCTCCCCAATGAGACATAGATGGGAAAATATCTAATAAATAATAATAAAGGGGTCATAATCTTCCCTTACTCTAGGTTCACATCTATGCGGGTGGTGCCGCTGCGGATATGCACAAAAATCCGTGCAGCCGCACCACCCGCACAGAGGAATGCGGACCCACGGGCGGGTGCCATTATTTCTAATGGCACGCCGCCTGCACTGGAAAACACAACTGTACTGGGAACCGAGGTTCCCGTGCGGGCTGCATTTTCCAAAGAAGTGCAGAGACTTCTTCCCAGAGTGTCACAGGGCACGGGAGTCCATTCAAATGAATGGGCTCTCGTGCCCGTGCAAAACGCGCCGCATAGATGTGAACCGGGGGTCACTCTATCCAAGAAAAAGAAAAAAAGGAAAAAAAAAAAAAAAAAAGTTTTGCCTATAGTTCTGTCCATTACTTTTCTCTCCAGGTAGAACTATAGGCAAAACTTTTTTTTTTTTCCTCTCGCACAAATACAGCTTTCTTTTGGCGGTATTTGATCACCACTGGGTTTTTATTTTATATAAATGAAAAAAGACAAAACATTTTGGGGAAAAAAAAAAATATATTTTCTGCTTTCTTATATAAAACAAACCCAAATAAATAAATTTAGGCCAAAATGTATTCTGCAACATTTCTTAGTATTTAGACTCTATTTCTTTCCTACAGACTAAATAAACACTGATTTGGGTTACATTTACCTATAGGATATATATTTAAAAAATGTATCAATCCTGATTTACTGACGCCCAATCTCAGCACTTAATCTCCCTGGCGGTATGATTATTTCAGATTTTTGGTGCTGAAAGCGGTACCATTATTTTGCATGGAAATATGTCGTTTTTTTATTGTAGGCTGTAATATTTAGGAATAACTCACTGAAATCTGTCTGAACAAGAGTCTAGTAAACATCCCGGGTATGATAAAATTTGAAACACAAAATCATAAATTATAATTTAATAAATAATCATAAAAAATAATAATATAATAATACATTTAATTCAATAATATAATCAAACCAAAAACACTGAAATATGAAATATAGCGCCAAGTTCACACATCACTGAGCAAAGTCGCAGAATAGTTTTCAGTGTCTGATGAGGAATTTCCCCCACGAATCATTATCACTCAATTCTGCAAGTGGTTCTGATTTACTATCGCTGTTCTCTAGCTGGTCTAAAACCGCTTTTGACCTAAAGGGACGCTTTTTGGATGCCATGGACTTTTCTAAGTTTCCAGGCAGAAAGAACAGTCAAAATGCAGACAGGGGACAGGACAAAGCACTAGGGACAAAATTAATTTGAAATGGTTTGAAACAGCAATGTTTTACTATGTAAAATTCGTTTTGAAAAAAATGACATTTTTTTTACATTTTCAAATTTCCCGCCGCCACCGCCGGCGCCCGTACGTCCCGACGTCACAGGGACCGGAACACAGAAGCCAGATGCCGGCATCAGCCGAAGGAGATGGCCGGGGACGCTGCCAGGGGACACATCGCGGGAGCGAAGGACAAGGTAAGCTCTGCAGGGAATCCCTGAGCAACGCCGCATGGTAAGCCCGAGTGTTGCTTGGGGTTACCGCTTTTGGTACAGAAACTTTACCCCGAGCTACACTCGGGAATACCGCCAGGGAGGTTAAGGCCCTAAACAAATGCCAGGACGATACAAATACCCCCCAAATGACCCCTTGTTGGAAAGTAGACAGTCTGAAGTATTTAGTAAATGGCATGGCGAGTTTTTTGAAGTTGTAATTTTATATATATAAGTTTGGAAAATGAATAAATTAAATTTTTTATTATATTTTTACATATGGTCACTAATGCAGTACAGCATCATCATATGGCTGATGTGGCGGTGGGATACTGACTGGTGACAGTATGTAAAAATATTGAATAAACATTTTTATAATTTTTTTGATGTATTTATCCCTCTTTTAACTTTATTTTTATGTTATTTATTTTTACACTGTTGCTTATGAACGTGATGAAGTACTACTACGTTGCTTAGCCTGCAGCTGCTACTCTGCCACAGCAAACAAACTGTGGGTGGCAGAACTGACACTGGTCATAATAGGAAAAATAAACATTTTTTTTGTTGTTTAACTAAAAAAAAAATTCATAGAAAAATTACATTTTGTCAAAAAAAAAAAAAAAAATCTGTGCATTACTTTCATCTTCAGGTAGGTTTTTTTGTCCTACAAAATGTAATTTTTCTATGAATTTTTTTTTTTTTAGTAATAACACA